>NW_025336479.1:13796688-14011331 GCF_004798865.1 Varanus komodoensis | reverse complement strand
TTCTATTATTTACTAGTAGGGTAGCGTGGACATTACTGGCTTTTTTACATTTGTTATTGAATTGTCTGTAGCAGCTCTTGTATAACTGGTGTAGATTGTGGATTCCTTCAATAATTCCACTACTGACTAAGAAAGTGATGTCAGTGATTGTGAGCAACAGAGCTTCATAAATTCTGACTCTAGTGATGATGAGTTCTATGGGTTCAACGAAAACTAGAAGAGTACTTGAACTTTAAAGTCTCTCTTTTGTTAATGACAGTGATGATGGTTCTTAATGCCACTGTTGACTGCTGTTCACTTTACAAGGTTGAAATATGGTATTACTGCATTCTGTTATAGTTTATTAAACAGTTTAGTTAACCATTTGATTCAGAATATTTTTTTCTTGTTTTCCTCCTCTAAAAACTAGGTGCGTCTTATGGTCAGGTGCGTCTTATAGAGCGAAAAATACAGTATAAGAAATGGAGACGGGAGAGATGGCCTGCTTCACAACTCATGATCTCAGCCACAAGCTCCCCTTAAAAAGAGGAAGCACTGTGTACTGCAAGCTTGCCTCAGTGCAAGTGCACCCTTTGCAGACACCCCAAAAGTTGTTCTTGGTTCTTTATTTAGAAATGGATGTCTTATTCCTTTCACATTTGCACAAGCAGCAGCTCTCAGTAAGAGAAAGTTTGGGGAGGCTCCTCAATTATCCAAGAAGGAACAATAATACCATTTAATTATGATCCATGATAGAAATACTACCCTAAATTATTCCCTTGTGATTAAGAACATTTACTATAATGTATTTTTTGTGATAATTATTTTCTTGATTACTTGTTCCAGGCCAGATCCTGTTGAGGTATTACTGTGGTTTCTTTAGCTTGATTTGGTGGATGCTATAGGAATAAGAAGCAATGGTCCCCTTTCTTTCTGGTTCCTTTTATGTCGCTGGAGGTTTTTAATGTGGGAAAATTGAAGAGAAGTTTATCTAGCAGTATAACTACATGCTGGACAGGTAATCGAGGGTGAAATTAAAGGAAAAATCCTTTATCTAGCCCTTCATCAAAGTTTGCTCTTGTCTTATTAACTGCTGGTTTCTTCTTTTACTTCCCAGTTCTATCAGCTCTGTCTTTTCAGCTCTATCTTTTTAGTACATGATATATAAGCAAAGTGAGTGCACTGGATAAGACAAAAATGCACACATAGAATTTTAATTTAATACTGATGATGGAAGCTTTTTTCCAGGAACAATTGTTTCCAACTGTACATCTAAATCAAAGCAAATCAGTACAGAATCCCTTGATCCAAAGATATTTTTAACACTGACTTTGTCTATCATAGCCTTTATACTTATAACAGAAACATCCAAAACAGCATCCCATTCTGTTGATGAACTAGCCATAGGATAAAGTCAAGCCTTCTTAGATATTAAGTTTATTTGTTGGGGGTTGATTTCCTTTGCATTTTGTACAAATGGCATTATTGGTGAGTGTTATTTAATGCCAAGACATGGTATCACAAGAAAATGCAGTCATTCTTTTCATTTTTGGACATGGATCTCTCATTTCATTCATTTTTCCTTCATCATAATTCAAGCTTCAAGCCTCTTACATTCTCACATTCAAAGCAACATGCTGGCTGTTCACGACAGTAAATCTTGAGTAAACACTAACTATGGCTACCTTTCTCCCTTGGGCAGCTTCTGTGTTCTCATCTCTGCACCCTTTCTTTTGGTTGAGTGAGATATTATTTCTGGGAAGATCAGAGAAAAAATCATTGCACTCCCTATTAGGTGAACTTAAGGGTTGATTGTAGCATGTGCAAATGAACTATTTCAGATTAGGGATGGGGGGATTACTTCAATTCGCATTTTATATCAATTTAGTAGATTTGCAGTAGCCAGATCCATACATGAGCTGGGATCAAACTTACAGACTGAAATCTTTGTTTTGCTATCAAAGTTTGTGCTCACAGTTCACCCACAGGGCAGTGTCATGCCCATGTACCAGTGGACAAATAGTGCAACGGCCACTTCTTAAAACCAAGCAGAGGGGACCCCTGCTCATATGAAAATGAACATGAAAGCAACTCCTAACTACTGGGGTTGCTTTACTGGTTAGGCCCACAAAAGAATGTGCACACAGGGACTATATTTAATAGTGGCTAGTAGAAAAACTGCAAGCAAAACATTTTTATAGTATAGAGAAGTTTTAAGAAATTGCATATATTGAAGAGAAATGTATATAAGGAAGTTTTATCATAGTGAACTTTCCTGCAAAATGCATAATCTGAACAATGAAAAAAATGCATATAAATGGGTTGATTTGGGAAAATGCATGTAAAAAGGTGGACAGATTTTCCTACAGGAAATGCAGAGCCAGGGTGACATGGTTAAGCGCACAGAACTGAGACTCTGGCAATTTGGGTTCTACTCCCCACTCAGCCATGGAGCTCAATGGGGGACTTGGGCCAGGCACAGACTCTCAGTCCAATCTACCACAGAGGGCTGTTGTTACAATAAAATTAAGAGGAAGAGGGAGAATTATATAAGCTGTTTTGATTTCCTTGGAAGGAAAGGAAGGATATAAATAAAATAAATAAATAAATATGTACATGGTATAATTCCTCTGGCCCCTCTTTCAGGCCTTTCCTCTCTTTCTGGGAGACCTGCACTCTAGCACCTCTACCACAGAAAAGACTGCAGGAAAGATCCCAAACCACCTTACACAGGGGAGTAGATGTTCTCCACTGCCCCATAGTTTGCACCTGGGGGATATTCCAGTCAATGGGCAGGCTAAATGGAGGTGCTTGGCCTTGAGATGACCTCAGCCAGGGCATTTGTATGGCAGTGCCAGAGCTAGTATTCCTTCTGTTTTTAGTGAAGAGGTGCAATAGACTGTACAATGGAGCTTTCTTCCTCTTTGATCTGAGTAAGACGTTGCATGGTCTGGCTGAGTGGGCTGTTCCAGACCAACCATCACATTATGCACCCCAGTGCTCTTGCTGCATGTTTCAGACGCCAGTTCCTGCTTTCCCTGCCCTATTTCATTATGCCACCCAAAGCACATCCATGCATCTTTACTCAGACTTCAGTTCCACTGAGATGAGTAAGACTCCACAGGATCACAGCCATCATTTCTTATGCTGTCTGAATAATGGAGGTATTTGTCCAGTACCCTTCCATTCTGAATCTTCATGAAGTGGGTCATTTGAAATGGCCATAGTGATCCCAGCTGTTGGAATGTAGGACCAGATACAGGTGAGAGAAGCTGCATCCTCTCTCCTAGCCTTCCATATGCAGTCAAATGTAAATCTCTCCAAGCTCCCTTAAAATCATCTTGTAGCTATCAATACATGACAGCAGAATATTACACCTTCCAAAGATTTGTGTATGCAGAGGAAGGGGCAGAAACCGAACTTGTTTTGTTCAGGGGTTTTGGTATTGTGATTAATATTTTCTGAAAGCTACAGAGAATAGCGAAAAACAGCTGGCTGGGGGTAAAGGGACAAATGAGATTTGTCTATTTTTATGTTCCTCATCCACTCCTTTTCTTAGATCAGCTGCAGCCAAATATTTGTTGACATTTAGGTCCACACAGTCTTTACAAGCCAAAGCTCTGAGGCACTGCTGTCCCAGGACTCTGGCTTCCTAATCCTGACACTGGCTGCCTCAGGCTGGCCGCTCTTTGCCCAAACCTATTGCGGTTTGCAGTCCTCAAGTCCCTAGTGGCGCAAAACCATCTGTCATTTCAGCTTTGTTCCAGGGCTGTCTCCTGACTCTGACTATAATAGTCTTTGGCAACAGTGACAGCGAGATGCACAACATTCAGAAAGGGCTCATGGAGGGAGACAATTGATTAGGGCACTGTTTCCCTCCCTTTATTCAGCCTGCTTGGCTTCCACTTGAGTCGCACTGAGGGCAGGCTTGTGTCTATGTGGCTTAGCTGAGCTCTGCATCCTGGGACCTGTGTGTGTGAGGGAGAAGGAGAGGGAGAGCGAGGGGACAGAGATCTTCTGACACTTCACAGCTCTTCCAGGTCTTCAGGGAGAGGGAGAGAGAGGGAGAGAGAGGGAGAAAGGAAGGTATCCACGTCTCCAAATGAACAGCACCAATACCACATCTCCCACAGGTGATCTCCTTTGGAATAAATGCCTCTAGTTTAGAATATGTCTCTGGTCTGAAGCATATCACAGAGCCGGGCAAATTATGGCACTCCTGATGTTTGGGCTTGCAGTTCCTATTATCCCTCTTAACTGGGTAAGCTGGCTGGAGCTGATTGCAACTGTAGGCCAAAGCTTTTTGAGGGTCTTAGAGTAGGCACTCCTGTCGCAGCACTTGTAATGCTTTGGCAATGATTAGAGTAGATCAGATAATTTGCTGGGGGTCCTTCATTCAAAATTTTCTCTGTGTGGATGTCCGTGGCTGAAAGATCATGTGAAGCAAGATGGAGAACGCTGCTGTCTGAAGGATGTGGCACTGCCTGCAATAAAGTTTCTCAACACTGTGCTGCATTTTAAAGGCAGCGCCAGCTTTCTAAAGCTGGGGGAAATGTCATATTCTCCTTAACAGACACAACTGGGATGAATGAAAAAAAAATAGCCTTCACGTTGGAATAATAAAAGGCTGCTACCAGTTCAAATTAGATTTTGACACATCTCATTGTGACTATGGAAGTGATCAGAGTAATTTAATGGCGCCTCATCAAGCAAGCCTAACTATTTGTGTTGCAATAAACATGGTGTGGAATAAAAAGGTTGTGCAATTGCATAATCTGGCACCTCTTCACTATTTTCTAAATAGTGGCAGCAGAGAATGAGTGGCGTGAAAGCCGTCTCCCGTTCCAGTGCAGAAGAGGTCCAGTGCTGGCTCCGGGCTTGATGGGGCCCTGGGCAAGGTGCTCTTAATGGCCTCTTTCATGCCACTTGGTGGCTGCCTCCTTGATGCTGTGGCTCCCTCGAGTTTTCTGCTGGCTTGACAAGCAGGAGTGTCAGCTGCCACTTCTCCGTCTCAGCCCGGCTGGTGGTTCACTCATTCCCTCTGGACTGGCAGGTTGTGATAAACAAGAGAATGAAAAGGCTGCTGTCACTGGTGCCCGAGGGAAGGTGCAGGCCATCAGCGAGTGCCTCACCCTGGTTGCTAGCCCTGAAGAAGTGCACAGAGCCCATGTATATTGACTTGGAAGATAAGAGTGAAAATCAGCTTATGGACAGGGAGAGGCAACGGGGTAGGACATGGATTTCAGATGGAGGCCTTTTCCCCATCTCCTCTCCAGCCCACTGCACACATCTGTTATTGCTCTACATGCCTGGCCTTTGCTAAAGAAGAAGGAATCCCCAAGTGTGGAGGGGTTGGAATCAAAGGAAAACATGCTTTTAAAAAAACACTGCAATCACAGAGAGCCAGTGTGGTGTAGTGGTTAAGAGCATGGGACTGGGACTCAGACGATCCGGGTTCTAGTCCCCGCTCAGCCATGGAGCCAACTGGGTGACTTTGGGCCAGTCTCAGACTCTCAGCCCAACCTACCTCACAGGGTTGTTGTTGTGGGGATAAGATGGTGGAGGAGAATGACGTAAGCTGCCTTGAGCCCTTTGTAGGAAAAAGGCAGGATAAAAATCGAATAAATAAATAAATCTGAAAAAGCTTGTGGGGGAGTTGGAATCAAAGAAAAAACATGTATTTTAAAAAAACCTGCTATCTGAAAAAGCTTGGAGTCAAACAGGGCAAACTTCCACTGACCATACACTGGAGTTCCTTATAAGCTCATACAGCTTATGCAATCAAGTAACTTACTGTGCAACAGAAAGCCATTCATATGAACCACAAATCCATACTTTTATCTAAAAACTATTATGTTCATGATCGAACTAATGTGATTCTTTTCTTCTATTTGAATTGTTTTAGCTTCTCCTTAATTACCAAGAGCTTCACTTCTAGTTTTTCTGCTTTGGAAGACTGTAGCACTATAGGGCAACTGGTTAAATTTAGCAATCTTCTGCTTCAACAGTTTTGTCTTTTTGGACTTCAGAATTCATTTCCCATATCTCAGCTGAGTGGAATGATTTCATTCTGCCTTCTAACAAAACTCTGTGGAACAGAACCGGGCAGTTCCATCTACCCCCCATCTCGATCCTGTGTACAGGCGGACACATACACTCGGCATGCCTGAGTCAACCGCGGCTGTGTTCTTCATTCTACAGCATTCCAGAGCTTAGAGACTGCATAGTTTCAATGGACTGTGATAGGGGCCTTGAGCCTTTACTGCTCTTTCAAAGGGTTCTACAGGAAACATTTATTGTATTCTTGGGATTTTTCACAGTGGTTTGTGGGTGCTTTACATGGCTTCATTATTTTCCAGGGTGCCTCCAGGCTTCCCAGGCATTTACATATTCTATTTATTTATGTATATGTATTAGACCCAGGAAACTCTGGTACTCTCTGAAAATAGTGGCATAAACCAGAATAAGAAGCTTATGTTTAACTTGTGGCTGTGTTCCACATAATTTTCCACATAATGGGACATACAGAAAGGAAGAGAAAAAAGAAACCGTGGACAAAAAGCACAATGCAAGGTGTTAATCTGAATCCCACAAAAAAATCCAGGAGCAGAGGCCTCAGAATAGTGGAGGGTTAGGAGCATCATGTAGAGGTTTTTAATGTTTAGTGGTGTCTTTTAATCAGTATATCATATTGAAGATCATTACCTGCATAACTGAATATTTGGAGCTGGCTAAGCTTTAAGGTGGCATATGTGATCTCATAAACTTTCCATTGATTTCTTTGTTAGCTACCCTGTGTAGCTACCCATCATCTTCTGACTTGGAAGGTTATAAGTATGCAACTGATCCCAGGGGAGAGTACAGGATTGCCTTAAAAAAAAAAATGGACAGCCAATTTTGACCAGCCAAGTTCTCCCCCCCCCCCCCCATCTTCATAAGGAAGATGGGCTGAGACACTACTTGGCAATTTGGCAAAAGTTGGTGGTGCCTCCAGGAACATCTGCTGAAAGAATGTCTCCCCCAGGATCTGTCACGAAGACAATAAGTCTCCTCTGAGGGTCAGCATCACCTCTTCACAGAGTCAGAGCTGATTTCCCATCCCTCACAGTCTAAGCTTATGTACTCTGTGAGTCATGCTATTTGTGAAATTTTGGTGCAGCATGAAGAAATGGCTGATAGTAGTCTAACCAAAATATATTTGCTAGCACAACTAAATGTTAGGAGTTAGATACAAAGGCATTGCAATAACCTAGTAGCTATTGAAAGGATTTCTGACCTCAAGTAATCATGATGTTGAAAGGAACTGGATATCCATAACAATATGGTCATTCATCATATATGCTTCTCTTTGTAGTGTGCTAAGACCAGGGGAATAGCCAGAATTCCTCCCCTTTAAAGGCTGACTTTCCCTTCATTTCTTAAACGTGCAAATGGGATTGCTCTGCAGCCCTGCTCTGTGCTCAGTGCCACATTGCTTTCAGAAGGGCAAGCAGGGGGATCTGTGCTGCCCACACAGGGCCACCTCCACCGGCTGAAGCCTCAGGCACTCATCTGTGCATGAAAGTCCTGCATGAAGGGGGACTCTCCCTGTGACTAGCTGAAACCACCAAGTATCCACATGTGCCAGGAACCCTCTGCAGGATCAGGGTTCCCAGTCGTGTGTAGGTTCCTAAGGACATTCAGGATGAACATAGGATGAGTGGGTATTTGATGATGAGGAGGAGGAGGATGGTGGTGTGTTTCTTTTTTCTGTTTTTCATAGCTTTGGATGAATGGAAAGGGTTTGCAGAGGCCTTCAGCGGCGTGCAATCATGCAGAATTCCCAGAGCAGTAACGATCACTCAGTAAAGAAAGAGCAAGCTGTACTTCCCTGAGAAGCCACAGCTTTGGCACCAGTTGTTACAAAGGCCCATTTCCATGTGTTCTTGCAGCAGACAGCTTTTGCCTAAATGATAACAACTGATTTTTAAGCATTTGTACCTGAAGATGTTTTCTCTTCTGTGACGGCACAGCCAAACCGTTTGTAACTGGGGCCTGACCTGAGGCAGTTGTCTTAGGCAGCTAGTCTTGGGTGTCTAGGACAGCAAGGCATTAATATGCATTCCATTTACAATTGCACTTTCTGCTTCAAGGGAAGCGGATTTGCCACCTCTGGTGCCAAAATAACTTGACCAGTTTGGACACTCGGCACCTTTCTTTTTGGGGTGGCGGAAGGTGCCATTGTCAGCACAATAGCTTTGGCACACCCTTGCTTGTAACAGAGGAGTTAAAGTTCTTCTGGTTTTTCAGGAATTTAATCCATGTAAGATGTTGGCAGAGAGTTTAGTATGAATTATGGGTTACCACTTAATATGTAAATGTCCTGATTAATAATAAAAATGGCTGATAGTAAATATGAATCATATCATGTCTTCTGAATAGGATCTCTATCATTTTCAAGAGAAGCAACATGTAGGAGTTTTGTTTGCTTTGCCTTGCATTTTTCTATGTTAACTATACTCTGTTGCTTTGACCGAGAAGTCCTTTCCATTGAATAATATTCACTGTCCAGCTCTAATTATGTTCTGAAACCAAATGAATTATCATTTCCTATTTGTGTTGAGCTTGCATTTCAGAGATCATAAATTCACCTTATCTGTCAAGAAAACTTTCTTCACTAATAGAACAACAACTATAATAAAACAAAGTAATAGTTGATAATGCCCTTTGTGGGTCTGGGATACACTGGGATAATAGCTAGTCTGACATTCTTTAGAGCCAATATTTACCTTTAGCACCACTTATGGCCTCCAGAGACCCATCCATTGTGTAATTCCCATTAAGAGTTGGTAGTAAAACAGGCTGTTGTCTTACTATTTTTGCCATTAAGAACACTAGAGTTATAAATAGGCTGCCCTGTATGATACAGAACTAGCAAGAGAATCTTCTTTCTAGAGGTTTCTCAGTTCTTGATTTACAGATAGCATTTTAAACATTTCTCTTTTTTAAGTAGTCCATTTCTCATTTACATTTTCCCCACTATTCCCGTGCTCATTTTCTTTTTTTGTACTAAATATGACAGCCTACCCAATGTCATGTGTGCATGCTTGGATGAGATTCTCAGGCTCAGAGAGATCGAGGGCTCTGGTGAGAATGATGGGTTAGGCTTAGAGGAAGGAGAGTTGGTAGTTGTTCCAGTAGTGGCTCAGAGTTCTCACTCTGCTACTGGAGTTGTTGAGACTAGTGAGGCCCCCAGTGGAAAACTACCCCTGAGACAGCACAGGATCAGAGCACTTCAGGGACAACCACTGAGCACCCTGCCCCCCCATTCCTGATTGTGGGAAAGAAGCCAATAGAGAGCAGGCTGGGGAGGGTTCCTTGGGAGTTTGGAATGCTTGGTCCAGTTGACACACTTGCTGGCTCGGCCAATTAGAAACTCAATGGGAGGATGCAGTGACCCTCATCCAGAGCACACTTCCCTCCAGGGACTGGCCCCGAAGAGTTCATAAGCAAAGTTTGGGGTGTCTAGGCTCAGAGCGAAAGGTCCACTTTCTATCTTGAGTGTTTCTGGAACTTGTGGATACACAGTAGTTGTGTGGAATAAAGACTCTTTGAACAATGATTGAAGTGCTTGCTTTCCTTGGGAAGGGATGCCTGGCTCATGACACCCAAGCCTATTGCCTTCCAGATGTTTTTGACCTAGAACTCCCAACATCCATGGACTTTTGTCCATATGATCTGGGGCTGATGCAATCTGTGATCCAAAGCATCTGGAGGGCGCTAGATTGGAGAAGGTAGATATAAGTTGCTGGCATGATCATTTTGCTTTTGTGGGACAATAAAAACACAAAAGCTTCCAAATGGGAAAAGTTTATTATCGGAAATATAGCTTATATACATTGACATTGAGAGGTGTGCATGAACAGTGGTGGGCTGCACGCACATTAATGCATACACAGAAATTGCCAGCCAATCAGGTGGTCAGTGCCATCATATGTCCAGGTGGGAAGAGGTGAAGGAGGCTTGGGTTCAGGTCCTCAGCAAGTAATTGGTGCCGCACATCCAAAGCGAAGCTTTGTGCCTTCTTTGGTCAGGAGAGAGTAAATGTTCATAATGTGTTTTTTACACAAGCTGTTTCATGAGACTCAAATACTGCACAGCTATAATTAGCATCTCCCAAGTGCTTTGCTCCCAGCAGGTTTCAGAGTCACAGCTTGTTCTCTCTTATCATTCCCTGCTCTTGGAATTGTCTCCTTTAATCCAGCCCCATTCCTTGAGCCTCTATTGCATAACTATAATTCTGATGAATCAATGACCAGGATTCTCTCTGTCACACAGAGGTACCCATTACAAAATATTCTGTAGTTTCCTTAGTGCATCTATCTATCGATAGGCAAAATCAACCAGGGTAGGCAGAAGACAGATGGAGAGAAGCTGCTTAACCCTTTCGCTTCTAGTTATCTTTTCAGCTCAAAGTCATCTTCTCAAGCTAATTTGCTGCATGCATCTATTACCCCCTCAAGATGATTAAGTGATAATAGCAGCACTGTGGGGAAGGTCATTTTGAGTTCAAAACTTTCAGTGGGAAAAAGTTTAAGCAACCCACTCAGTCGACTTGATTTGGAGTCTGCTCTAGTTCATGCTGGCTTACAGATAAACGGTGAGGGGATAGAACTCTACGCAGCATAGCTTGCACCACAGGAACCGCAGCATCCCTTGTAGATGGAGGCTTTGCTCAGGAGGCAGCCTTCTTCCGTAGAAAAGCCAACATAAAACCCAAACTATTGCACATTTCTATTGTAAGCCAGCTCTGGAAGACTACAGGCTTGAAAGGTGCCTAAGAAAAGCACCAGAGAAATAAACGTTGCTGTTGAAAATGCACTATCTGGTCCTTATTTGCCAGATCTTCCCCTCTTTTTGGAGACATCCTTCTCCTTCAGCCTAAAACACATCCTGCTCCATTCCTCCAGTTCTTCTCTTCATGCCCAGGCTCCACCACAGTGCTAACAAAATAATTGCCAGTCCCATCGAAATGCTGCCAGTAAACATTCACTTTCTATTTTTAGACATGAAGTATATTTGATTATTTAATCTATGGCTGTGGTCATGATGTTCCTTCTGTGTCTCCTAAGGCCAAGATCTCAAGTCCATTGCCAGTCTCCCAGTTGGGTACCCATGTTCCATCTTCCTGAGTATGCAGAAGCTACCACTGGAGCCAGCGGAGTATGAAAACGAGGCCTGTGGTGTATTGCATTTGTTACAAGGTGACCATTACCTGCCTGTGCATCAGGAGAAACCATTATAATTTTCTAAAACCAGAGCACTGTCCCCTCCAAATCTGCTTTCATAAAGATGAATCAGACCATTAACTAAATCTATCCACTCATTCTTAAGTGTAGCTGTCGTGCTCAATATTCTGTGCGAGTCAGATAAAAGGTTCATTTCCTGTTGACCTAATGTCATCGTCACCCACCCACTTTCCAGTGTGCTTCTTACTGAGTTAACCCAGTTGCCAAAGTGAACCCCCTTTTGCCCACTATTGTCCTTTCCTTGATTGTTCAGCTGAGCTCCATGTTGGACCTGACCTTCAATTGGCTCTGCTACCTGGCTTGATATGCACCCAGGCATAACATGAGTTGCTTACAGTTGTGCGGCTACTGAAGGTTGGGACATCTGCCTCAGCCCAGCTTTCTCTTACATGCACAGGCACACCTGTTCACTGAATACATGGAGGACACCTCTGAAGGGGGCCCTTTAGTCCCCTTTTGCCAGAGGATGCTGCACCTGTGTGCACTTGCCCCATGTGAAACTCACTGAAATGTGGTGGAAGTCATCTCTTTGAACAAATTCCCAGACTGACACACACCCAGGGTCATGCCTCCACTGGAGGAATCCTTTTTAGAGGAGAAGCTGAAGTGTTTAGAGATTAGGGGTACCTCAGATGGACCACCACTACCAAACCAGGATTCAAGGAAGATGGAAGCAGGACCATTCTCAGAAGGGACACTCTCAGCCAAGTAGAATTCCCTCAGAAAAAAAACCTGGCTCTTATTAAATGTTATGAATTGGAGGCACATGTAGTGACTCCTATCCAGCCAGCGGTACACCTAAAAGGCAAAGTGTAAAGATTCAGAGCTGCTCATGTAAAGCAGCAGCTGATGTCTAATGAATAATCCACTGCACGCCTTTGAGCTTCGGCAGTGTGTCAGAATTTGAACACAAGCTTTCTTGAACCATGGCTGGGGTTTCCCATATGGTGTCTGTGGACTGTGCTCGTGACATCTGTCAGATTCCCTGCCTCTCCCTTTACTCATTAAGATGATTTTAATTATTTAAAAAAAAATGGGAGGCTGGCATGTTGCTGGTTAGAAGGCTGTCTTCCAGCACCATATACTTTTAGGTTGAATAAAGTGGTTTTCTTTTTGTTTTGTTTTGGAACTCAGCCACTATGTCTGCGTTGTACTTAAGTTCTTGAGCAGGTTAGGGTTTTTGGTTTGGCTTGGTTTGGTTTGGTTTTGGTCTCACCACTTTCCCTGTTATAAAATACCCATCATTTGACTAGCCATTCCCTTCATGGCAGACATTTTGTAAGACAAAACCCTCTCAAAGTAGTCAGTGTGCATATTCTCTCAAAGAAGGCTGGGGGCCCCTGCTCTAGTCCATTACTCCATTGACGTTCCTTGGCTCACTTGCTTCAGTATTTGGGCTTTTGTGGTGATGGTGGGGGAAGAGTAATACTTTAGAAATGGGGAATGTGTTGTTCTTCTTTCCTTGTGACAAGCATCACATTTATCTAGCAGAGGCCCAGCAGAAGATGGCCCCAGTCCACACATCCATGCTGCAGAAGTTGCTGAAGGTGGTCTCACAGAGCAGATGCCTGATAAAACACAGGGAAAAAACAGTTGACACACCCACACAATCTTGACAATATTATCTGTGTGGAGTCATTGGAGAGCGTTTGAATGTCTGCCATACTTTCCTTTGCTTCATCCCACGGTACTTCAAAGTGCTGTGAGGTGGTCAAGCTAAACTGGTCTTTTTCTTTATTTCTCTGATTAATCCTGCTCCAGCCCTCTCACTCATATTGTATCTCATGTGAATAAAGAGAAACTCTTGAACACGATTAGTATCCTTATTCAGTCAAGATGCCCAAAATAGGAGCTGCCCCACAGGGCTGACTCAGAGAAGAGGCAGCAGTGGTACCGAAGACTAGCGGTCATCAGCTTGTCAAGCCATCACGAACTATGGAACGGCAGTTGCAGCAACCCCAAATCCCATTGTCTCTCTCCTCTTCTCCTAGGCACACAGTACAACAAAGCACAGGTGCAATTCGATGCATGATCCAACAGAGGAAAGCTCTAGAAGCAAAAGCTGGCCAAGGCATGCCCAGAGCTGCAGGGCCCTCTTCTCTCTCAAGATGCATGGATTGCACCCTAGGTGTTGTTGACGAATAAAATGCCGTTGCGTTGGACAGGCACACTGAGAAGCAAGCATTCACATCTCACTCATGAAGGAGGGGCTGTTCAATGCAGCTGTTCATCATTCCCACTGTAACTAAAAACACATTTCCTTTTTTAATATGCCACTTACCAATCAAGTGAAGGAAAAATCCAGTTAACCTCAAGGAACTCACTGAAATTTGACTGGTGTGGTATATACAACAATATGTACAGTTGCAACATTGGGCACAAAAATGATTTATTAATGAGGAAAACTATGTAAATTTGTGACATAGTTTGTGACATAGCGTACAACCAGGCAAATCTAAAAAGCCCCGCTGCCCCCCACCCTGCCCCTGCTGCCAAAGATCATCCATGGGTACTGACTCCAGGGTGAAAATGGAAGAAGCCAAGGTATACCCCAGACATGTTAGATTTGTCCCTGCATCTCAGTCACAGCTTCCCAACACAGTTGTTGAGAGCATCGAAGTAGTGGAGAGCCATGTACTCGGCTCCTTGGAGGAAGACAGTGAAGATGTAATAAATAATGTTGTACAAGTAACTCTGTTCATGGGGCATGAGAACAGTTCACAGCCCCCACTGAGTTTGCGGAGGCTACTGCTGGGACCAGCAGATCCAGTTTCATTCCACATGTTTAGTTCTATGAGTATATCATATGAACAGGGCTGTAATCTGTGTGGTGGGGGTGGCCTCGAAGCTTTAGCTATGTACTGCTTTTTGCATAGATGAAATTGACAAAAAGAAAGCAGGATATATTGTGCTCCCAATTCTCCTGCAAGACATGAGAATAAGTTGGCTGTAAGCACAAGTAGCGCTTTACAGCTTCCAGTGGAAGGGAGTTGCATCTGAGTGTTGCTGCACCGTGCCACTGATTTTCTATTTTTGTCATGCTGGGTGACTAATACTTTTCTGCACTCAAGCTGGTGTTCAGTTCTAAATCTAAATTTGTACTAATATGTATTGGTAATGATGCTGGTGAAACTTGAAATTAGATATCTTGCAAATAGAGTCTGCTATATCCATAATGCTTGGGTATGTATCAAGCAAAGGAACCTGGTTATTCTAATTGAGATTATGAGCACCCGCTTGGCTTTTTTACCTGTCCTCTCAGCCAGAAAGCAGCTTTTCTAAAGTTCTGACTACTTCAGAAAAACCCCTTTCATACCTGTGGCATCATGGTTTCTACTTTTTAAAAGGAAAATAGCATTTTAGTCCAACAAGTGCTTCCTGAAGTGGTCAAATGGCACACTTTGGGTGTCTTTCCAGGAAGCACTGCAAGGCCAAAATGCTGCCTCTGCACTAGTTAAGAATGCAAGAATGCATGTGGTGCTTTGAGGAAGCGGAGGATGAGAGCAGAGCAATGCAGCCTGGGCTGCCTGGCTTTTGGGTGAGGGGGTGTCTGTGCTTCTGTAGCAGTTCATATATACTAAACAAGAACTAGGAGTAATGAAGATCTTACAGCCAAGACTTCAAAGCCTAACCACCAAATTGTCATTTTTGCTACGGTAAGTGCTTGAGGAATCACTTTGCCAGTGGAATACAGAGCAAAGAAAGCACAAGACCCCCATTCCCCCCCACTTCTTTCTTATACATCATAGGCTCAAAATATGTCTGACTGCAGAAAGGCAGAACCCATTGCTCATCTTTGCTTTTTATAGCAATTCCAATAAGCAGTGCTCTTCTCATATCTTCCTGAAGATTTATCTAAAAATAATTTTTAAAAAGTAAAGGGAATTTAGTAGTTTAGAATGCGTATAATAGACAGCTATACTGTGAGTGTAAAAGCTACCCAGAAGTTTTAAAAACCCCGCAGCAGTTCAATCAAATGAGTTTATCGGCATCAATGAAGTCTCTGTCATCTTAGATGGGCTTGGAGCAAGGCAAAAAGAAAGAAAAACCCAAGGCTCTGGGATCTTGTCGTTTAGAAGCTTTTAATACTCCGTTTCTATCTGACATCGTTTGCAACCAGATGTAACGTGACAGTAGCAGCTTGACGGGATGGTAATACACATCCCTTGCATAACCCCAGTGTTACAGCTTGGTCAAGACATGTTTCCATTTAAGCCATGCCGTGTTTATATAGAGCAGGGCGGTGTGCTTTTCCCAGCTAATCTGTCACAGAAAATTTGGGGAAATCTTAAGCTGTTCACTTTTATTGCACTAGCTTGATACTTTCCAATCAGAAAAGCACAACTTTCCCAAGTCACAGTTGTGGAGTCATAATTCTGATGCATCAGACAACCTGAAGTATGGTCTCCTTTGTCCCTAAAGCAAATGAAACCCGTTTTATAGATGGCATAATCTGATCTATGTCAGCCCTCCCCAACTCAGTGATATCCAGATGTTTCAGAATTGAGTTTGCATGAGCTCCAGCCAGCATGGCCCTGTGGTCAAGAACGCCGGGGTTGTCAGCCAAAGACTCAGGGGGTAATAGGCCAGGAAAGGGTGCTGTAATTCTACTGTTGTACTCAGTACATTAGTGGAAGTTAGTGGGGAGGGCAGAGAGAAATTTAAGAGAACCATGGTAGATACAGATCTTGAAAAAAGAAGGTCCCTTGAGGCACCTGTTCTCAAGCAAGTTGGATCTGTTGAGGGGTTTGCACAAATGTCCTGTCAGGTTCTTTCAAAAACCAAAATTTAGGGGCTCCAGTGGGTGCCACTGTATGATGGATTGAGGAAGTCCCATTCTCTTTTTTTGCTAGTTTTTAAAAGTCAGATGATAATCTTTCATTCAGATCAGTTTGAACAAAACTATTGACAGTTCCTTATTTACTTAAGAACTTCAGAAAAGCCATGCTGGGTCACACCAAGGGTCCATCAAACCAGCATTCTGTTCACACAGTGGTGAACCAGCTTCCGGCAAGGTCCCTCAAGCAAGATATGAGTGCAGCAGCCGTCTCCTGACCTTCCCCAGCAACTGCTGCACATAGATCCCAAAGGCGTCATACAGTCTTCAGAACTAGTGGCCATTGACAGCCGTCGTCTCCGTGACTGTGTCCAACCCCCTTTAAAGCTATATAAATTGGTAGCCATCACTACTTCTCACGGCAGTGAATTTCATAATTAAACTACGTGCTGTGTGAAGAAGTGCTTCCTTTATCCATGGTGAATCTCCCATCAGCCAGTTTCATGGGATCACCCTGGGTTCTAACATTTTGGGAGTGACAGAAAAATGACTCCTTCTCCACCTTCTCTTCTCCATACATAATCCTGAACACCATTTTTAAGCTAAACAATCCCAGTTGCTGTAACCTTTCTTCACAGGGGAGTTGCTCCAACCCCTTCATCACTTTGGTTGCCTTTCTGCACTTGTTCCAGTTCCAAAATGCCTTTTCTGGCACAGTATTCTAAGTGCCGTCACACCCAAGGTTTGTATAATGAGTATAACCTTTGCAGTTTTATTTTCAATTCCTTTTCTAAATATGCCTAACAGAGAGTTTAACTCTTTCACAGCAGTTGCACACTAGGTCAACATTTTCATCCAGCTGTCCACCACAACCCCTTTCTTGATCAGTCACTGCTAGCCCAGATCCCATCACCTTACACTTGAAGTTGGGATGTTTGACACAAATATTCTACTTGCCTAAACTGAACCACATTTGCCTATTTTCCCAGGTTGGTGAGGTCTCTTTAGAGCACTTCACAGTCCCTTTTAACCCCCCTAGATAGCTTGGCTTCACCAGCCACTTCACTGCTCATTTCTAATTCCAATGATTTATGGATAGGTTGAAAGGCATTGGATTCCTGTGCGACGCTATTGTTTACATCCCTCCCTTGGGATAAATTAGCTTTTACCCCCCACTCTCTGTGTTTTCTTTAACCAGTTACTGATCCTTTAGAGGACCTCCCCTCTTATTCCATGACTACAGGTTTTTGTAGGTGTCTTTGGTGAAGGGCATCATCAAAAACCTTTGGAAACTCCAAGGAAACAAAGGCTACTGGACCGATGCTGCCTGCAGGTTTATTGATACACTCAAGGAACTCCAATACATAGAACTTCCTGGTTTCTTAAGGTTCTCCTGTGACATGGTATAAAGCCCTTGAGTCTCTATAAGTTGACTCAAGTCTTATTCTCCATGCTAGTCCATCCCAATCTTTTAGATCAGCCCTAATCACCCTTTGGACTGAGTAAGGGTATATGCAGCAATAGTGTCCGTGGCTGACTATTCCAGAAAGCTGTGTCACCTCACCTGGGGCAACCATAAGCTATAGGCCTAACCCAATTCCAGAATCACCACAAGCATTTCTGATTTGGTTTGGCTTTTATTTACATTTAATTTTTATGGTATCTTATGAAAATTACATATAATATCTCTTCTACAACATATTGTCATCTTCAGTATATTGATATTACACGTTGTTACTGAGTCGGCTTTTAGTCACTGGGATCAAGCCTATTTGGGGTAAGCTGAACAAATTCATGTTACACATTACATTTTCATTGAAGGCTGTATCATATGGCTATCACTACATATTTGGAGGATTATCTCATGAATTAAATATTGTGGGTTAAAAACCAAAAGAAATACATAAAATATGGACTATATTTTTAAACAATATATAACATCATATAACAAGATTTTTTCCATCTCTCTTTCCAAATAACACATTTTCTATAAATGGGTAAAGGGACTTGGGTCTGCCTTGTCATCTATGAAATATGCCTTACAATGAAGCCATGTTTAAAAATAAAATAAACCGAGTAAAACAATCACTTGTGTTATTCATAGTTTTTAAAAACTTTATTAGTATAATAGAATTACAGTTGACATAAAATAATGAGCTTTTGCTAAACTCTGTAAAGCATTACATGCGTCTGCCATAAACAACCTCTATTATAGATTTAGGTCTTATTGCCACATCACTGCACTAAGGTGCAATAAACATTCAATGTCATCTTTTTAAATTATCCCAGGAGTAAACAGAAACTGTCCTCTATAAGAGTGTATCATTATTTTCAAGGAAGACTTACTATTATTACATGGTTTAGCAAAGCACTGTAAAAAAGCTACATAGAGAATACCTTGTCCTTGATAAACTGTGCAATCAGATTTATACAGTATACTATTCACATAGACTAACAAACTAAGAGATGGTATAATGCAGTCATTGCATAGCAAAAAAAGCAAACTAGTTAAGTAATATTCACATCTAATGTGCAAAATGCAGACCAAAAGGTAGCAAAGTGGATCATTAGGAAGGTAAAATGCCCTTAATGAACACACTAGATTAAACGCCAAAAATAACAAGATAAACAGATACCAAAGTTAAAGAGTTGTATTTTATTTTAATTTTGCTTCTATACATATATCTACACATAATACCAGAAGATAACACATCCTCCTTATTAAGCTCCAGTCAGATTAGCTCATCAAGTTTAGACAGGACTAAATGGTAGACAATGAAGCATTAGTTTAAAAAAAAAGAGTTGTCTTTTCTAAAGAAAAGGTTAACTATTTCATTTTGTAGATACTAAGTGAGCAGCAACCTTTGTTTTATTGAGAAAGAGTATATAAAACATTGCCTGTAACATGTATAGATATCAAACTGACTATCTTATTAGCTATTTTGATTGAAGGTCCATGTAGCATTGTTTTTAAAATGCATTCACTACCATGTGTTAGGGATTCTGAACCACTGTATTAATGCTTCCAAAAATCCTTCTGTATCTCAAACATTTGTGAAAATATCCTTCTCTGAAATTTGATTTTAATTTTCTTCAAAATAAGTTCTCAGCAGAAATGAAACTGGCTAGAATTGATTTGAAGGGAATACTAATAACTTGCAAAATGGACATCTTGTATTTAAAGCCCTTACATATTGTTCCTACAAATATATTGCTACAGTAAAAATGAAATGTAATAAGTTTACTCAATAAAATGTAGTTTCCTGTACATTCTTTTGTGTATCTTTTTTCTGTATTTAATGCTACATATATTACATCACTTATCGTTTAACAGTTATGTATCAGCAAATATAGCAGTAATATACAGATGACTTTTGTTTTAAATATTTTACCATTTTCCTACCAAATATAATTCCATATTTTAATATTCACGCATTACCTGAGCATACCAGTCATTAGCCTAATAGTATACACTGGATGACAGTTTCAAACTGCAAGCTACTGTACAGCCAGCCACTTTACAAATGGAATAAATTCCAAGCTCTCCTCTTTCTCGTCTTTTTCCTCTCAAATGCCACTGACTTTTTTTTCTGTAACTGCAGGCTCTAAATATGTTTCTCCCTTAAATATAACATATCAAGAGCTTAGGGAGGTGAACCCTACACAATATATTAAGAACATAAAAAAGTAAAAAATGTACAATCTCATGCTGTATATTTACATAGATTATTGAAATAATAGATTTTGTCTTTCTCTTTGCCATATGTTTCAATCTAAAGCTTTTAATGTATCATATTATAAAATAATACATTCAATGTATCTTGAGCTTGCAAAACTGGTTTTTTTTCTTCCTATAAAAGACAAACAAATGAACAAAAAAAGAAACCCTAACCAAAATAACCCCTGTAATTATCCAAGTGTTGTTTTACCTAACAGGTTAAAAGGAACTAGAGCTCTGCACTCAATGTGCCATTGGTTTGATATTATCAAGTCAAGTGACAATTTGATGCTTAAAATAAGACTGCAGTGAGAGAGCATATTAAAGCATTCATTATCATTAATCAAATGTGCTATTCTGTGATAACCTGTACCATTATTAAGTAGGCCTTCTTTTACGTAAATAACATTATATACTTTAAAACTGGTGGTTGGGAGTTTAGGCAAAAACAGAAATATAGGAAAAATACTGTATTTTCTGGAATCCACCATTCTGGAAAGATGTATATTCTATAAAAGAATTCAAAATAAGCAGCACTCCAAAAATGGAAAATGCAATACTGTGTGTGCAACATGAACATATATAAAGACTGTTATACTTTCTATCATTTTGCATAAAAATATTTCTGTTCTGACATGTACACATCTCTTAAGGGGACATTCAGCAATAAGCTATCTACAAGTAGTTTGGATTTCATACATTTCCTTCTCTCGTTCAGAGTCGGTTCAGAATCAGGTGTCTACATCACATTGTTACAGCCCTAGAGTACAGAGTTAATATCTTTTCTATTATATATATGTATATATATAATATACTTTTTACTTTATAAAATAAGGACATCTCAATTTCTTTAAGACAGAGGCAATGAAGCAAATGGGAATTGCTGTGTGTTCAGAACCAAAAAGCAATTCCCAGTGCAAAAACGATGGAACAAACTATATGGAGAATGGGGTTAGTGGGGAGAGGCTTGGTCTTTAAGTTTGGGCTCTCGATTTAAATAGGTAGCCCAGTACACTAAGTTAAAAATTCCAAAAAGCAATGGAAAGGCTATTCTTGATAGTCGATCAATTTTGCTGACACTGTTAAAAGTTTTCTTGGGTTCTGGAGGTTTTGTTTCAGGTTTACCTTCTTTTGGCTCTATAGTCGCACTTTTAGCAATAGTAGCTAGTCCAGGGTCCCTTGCGATACTAGGGGTAAAGCTGGTTGCTGTCGCTGGTGCTGTGAATGAATTGTTTTTCATAATAAGGGGATCCTTTACTTTCTTTGGCTAGGAATAATAACAAAGACATAGATTTTAGTCCAAGATACCTTTGCATGGATCATCCATTCACAAACCCTACTCTTCTGCGATGTTCCAAATAAAGCAATATCATTATTGAAATTTATTTAAATAATATTAGATTAGATCAAATCTTATTTTCAGTGATTAAGAGTGTTGATGGTTGACTAAGATCTTCCACTTAGGTGGAAAGCCAGTAAGAGCTACCATAGATGCTTTGTGAGGGGACTAAGCCCAGCAGAGTGACACTATTGCAACCCCTAATTCAGTGGCAGGCAATGCCCAAGCCGGGGGCCCCAGTTTCAGCAGTAAGCCACAATGTTGGTCTCAAAAAGCAAAAGGTAGCTTTAAAATGAGTCACAGGCCTTGCTTTACAGCTCAAGTCATCCTCTTTGCATTCGTCACTGCAACCCTCGACACTGAAAGAAATGTTACCCACACTCAAGGACTAGACTGGGCACCCACCATAAGCCTTCCCTCTCAATTTGAGGAAGAGACTTTTCTCAAAGTAAGGCACTGAAGCTGAGGTGGCCCAGAGAGTGCCACCTTCTGAAGGAGGCTTTCTTTCTCTGGGACAAACTGCTAGAAAGCAGATGGAACTCAGTCCAGGTCTTAGCTGTACTGTGGGGAATAAGGAAGCTTTAATGCTTTGCTACCAGCCATGGTGCTATCAGGGGGACAATGATATGCAAGTTCCTTCTGCTGTTGCTTGTATACAAGTCGTTTTTCCAGCTGCTCTTTTTCGTACACATCCGGAAAAATGCATACATAGTGACATCTTTGCAGTTATTGTTGCTTTTACTGCAGAATTCCCTAACCTTGACTATAAACATCATTCTGAAATTGTTAATGATATATTTATTTCTGGTTTGTCACTTCTGATATTTCTTATATTTTCATATGCAATATTTGTTTATTTCCTCAAACATTAAAACCCACATAATAATCACATTGATATTTTTAAGAGGCATGAAAAACAAGTGGAGGAAATAAATCCTTTAGAAATCTTTTGGCATACAAGCCGTGGACTACTTCCATGAAATAGAATAAGCATAGTTAATCCATCTGCCGAGTGTGATCCAAAATCATTGAAGATCAAGAATGCTTTGGTTAGCTGCTCATGATTTGCACTAGTTCAATATTCTAACTTTCCTGTATCGCCTAAGGTTTCTCTTCATAGGGCTGTGCATGACAGAAACGACCTTGTCAGACCAGCATTCTAGTAATCTGGTAAACCTGTCACTGAAATTCAAGGAACATCATAGTAATGATGGCACATAATTCTATTTCAAACTGTTATGGAACTGCACCAGACAGAATAAGGGGCCAAATTCTTGCTCTGCTGATTACCACAAGAAACAAAGCTGTGGTCAGCTCTGCTTTGCATCATTTGAGACATCAGGTGCCACACAGAATCTATGATGCCAATTCCTTCACACTTTTGAAGAGGCCATTTCAGAGCCGGCAGGCCATTCTGGGGTCTACAAGCCACTCTGGATGATCAGATGATGACAGTGATGATCTAACCCAGAACACATGTGTTCTGCCATCTGCCAGATATTTTGGAGCCAGGCCCAGTAATTTCTTCTTGAAAATGCTTCATGCTAGCTGGGACTTTACCTGCCTCTGTCTCTTTCATGCATGCACACACACACACTTAGTCACTCACTCTGCTTAGCCTTTCCCCAACACTGAGGGAAAAGGCTGAGAGGTCTGAAATCACACATGCATATACAATACAACTGGACTGGACTGCTGAATAGTATGCTGCTGAATGTGAAAGTCTTCCTGTGAGGTGATAGTAACAGGCAATATGAAAGCTTTCTGACAGGGAAGCTGGAGACATCTGCAATGCGTTCAAATGAGGTCAGATACATAGGAATCCAAACTGATTTGTATTCACTGCAGTTTTCCCCACTGTTTCACACCAGACTAGCTTTTTCCAAGTCATGTGAATTCCATGGACTTGTGAACTGGCTGGGAGGAATTAGTGATAGCTCGCATTAACTGGTGCAAATAAACCACATAATACACATAAAGCAACATTTTGGTTTAAAAAGTATTGGATTCCATCAATGAATAGATGATAGAATGAACAATGCCTAACAATCTGCAAAATACAGATGGAATTAATTTAACGAAATACACACGTACAAACAATGATTTAATAGTCACCAAGTGATTAACATGGATGTGTGAATTTGCCCTTCAGCTTCTATCTGTAAAAGAGCTGACAATAATCCCAAGTTTCAGTGCAGATTTAAATGTTTGTAATTAGTTAATAAACTAAATCTTACTTAGTATGAACTGCCAACATCTGGAATCTATCATAACCATTTTTGAAAGTTAACAAAATGTATTTCTGAGATTGTCAGCATAAAGTATTTCATTACATACAAATGCAAGTATGGCAACAGGCAAATAGAAACTTTTCAATAAGCATGTATAGGATCAGATCATGAAAGGGGAATATAGATGTAATAAATAATAAATAGACTGCAAATCCAGATACTTGGGCTTAGTAGGACCATGATGTCCATGCCATATTTAAAGCATCACGGGAATATTTAGATCATTACCTTTTCAGGAACAACACTCTTGCCATCCCATGCATAACCTCTCTTTGTGAAGTAGTTCACAGTTGCAAATTCAATCAGTGCTGAGAAAACAAATGCGTAGCACACAGCTATGAACCAATCCATAGCAGTGGCATAGGCCACCTTCGGGAGAGAATTCCGAGCGCTGATGCTCAAGGTGGTCATCGTTAGCACAGTTGTCACCCCTGTGAAGCAAAACAACAGGACTTCAGAGTCTATTCAGTCCTGCCTCTACTTCACGGCACAAACGCAATTTTGCCTTTTTTATATAAGCTATGCTATTTGTGCATTCAGAATCCAAAGGGCTACTTTAGGATGCATGTCTAATATTATGTGAATTTAGACAGGAAAAAGCCTACAGATGGGGCATGCTAGGAGTGCTAAACTTGTTTAAGATTGTGCCATAAGAGACACAGCTCCTTAAGAAGCAGTATTGATTGGGGGGGCAAAAGAAAGGAACAGACATTGCAAAATTTCTGCTCTCAACAAGTGAGAATTCTTATGCTTCTCTACATATTCACAGCACGATCTTGTGCATATTTTCTCAAAATTAAGTTCCGCTGTCTTGAAAGGCACTTACTTCCATGTATGCGAAGCCTTTGATCTTAGAGTAACCTTCCCTGATTCATAATAGCCCTCGTCTCCCATGCTTTCCATCCTCAGTACATAGTGGCAATGAGAGAGAAGCTAAAACAGCATCTAAAGGAAACTGGAACTGACTAAGAAGTGCAAGCAGGGTTGAGGTAAGTGGGCAATGGGACACAGCCCACAGATAAATGGCAGATATTGCAAAACTTTTAATCATTTAGCTTAATAATTTTTATACATACTACTTGGGGCATCACTTTGATTTTCTGTCTCAGGCACCAGAAAGTCTTAGGCGGTTTAGTCCTGATTATAAACCAACTACTTATTGGAGAAGAATTGGAATTATACTGATGTCTCTACTGGATAACCACTTGAAAGTGAAATTGAGGGATCTTTCTGAATTTGATCTTACATTTCTGTACCAACATTTTCAAGCTGTATTCCATTGATTAAAGAGGCCAGAGCTAAGGAAAAGGGGAGACGGCACGTTGGTAATATACTTTGCATTTTGAGTAGTTCTGTTCCTCACCTGCCACTGAACAATTTTCTTTTAACCAAGCTTTTATTGAGAGGAAGAGGTCTGCGTATCTGTTACATTGCTTACCATTGCGTTAAATCACATACTCACCAGTTACCTTGACAACCCAAGACATTGCAAATATTAAATCTCTGCTACATTATATTTCTACTGTGCCAAGTGTTAGCCAAAACACACAGCAATCAGAAATATCGTTCACTATCCATAGTCAGATGAATTATTTATTGGTGAGGAGGGAAAATAATCTGGCCTGTCAATGATCAGTCATCCTTATCCTGAAATGGATCCGAATGCAGCACAATTTATGGAGGAAAACTGACTGAGGTTGAAGTCCTGCCCAATAGATAAGCAGTTTAATTAACCCTGCAGTTTCATCCTAATTGATCCATCTCAGCTATTTTTCCATTCCCAGGTGACTCACACACACACACACACACACACACACACCCCTTGAATTTGGGCCAAAAAAAAATCTAAGAGACCTGCCCAGAAATGAATTGAATTAGCTTGCTTTTAAACAGTCCTGAGAGGTTACAGGGATCCTGTGTTTACAGGATCCTGTGTGGGGGCCCAAGCACAAGAGGCAGACCCAAGTGGATGCCTTAAGCACTTTTGCACCTATTAATGTTGCATTTAGAATCATAGAATAGCAGAGCTGGAGCGGGCCTGTAAAGCCATCAGTTCAAGTCCATGCTCACTGCAGGATGTCAGGTCAAATCATCCCTGAGAAGAGGCTGCCCAATTGCCTCTTTGGTGCCTCAAGTGTGGGAGAGTCCACAACCTCCCCAGGTGATGGCTCCCATTGCAGTGCTGCTGCAACCATCAGGAAATTTATCCTGATGTCCAGCTGGAATCTACCTTCCTGTAACTTGAGCCCATTATTCCATGTCCTGCACTCTTGGGAATAGGGATTTATATCGGGCTTTTTCCTCCAAGGAGCCCCAGACAGCTTGCATCATCCAACTCCTTTTCATTTTCTCTTCTCAACACTCCTGTGAAGTAAGATAAGCTGAAAGTCCATGACTGGCCCGAAGTCACCCAGGGAGCTTCAGCTTCATGGCTGAGTGGGGACTGGAGCCCAGGTCTCTGGAGTCCCAGCCCAACACTCTCATTGCAACACCAGGCTAACTCAGCAGCACAGCAGGGCTTGGCTCTGCAAGAGTCCCTCTACACCCATTAAGACCAGGCGGTAGAAACAGGACAAAGAGTCTCTGCCCTTACTGTTATTTTGGGCCTGCTTTTCTGTAACTCTCCTCTATTTTTTGAGCATGCCATCTCTGCCTTAACAGTTGTTACCACAGAGATATAAATGAGACATCAAATTTAAAAAATGAACTGCAGAAATGAAATGGCTTTGAGCTTTATTCAGTTACGGTGGTAGGAATTCCAGTGTCTGAAGTAAGCATAAAACTGGATTCCGGTGCTAGTCTTATTCCGTTACTTTACTCGCTGGGGGGAGGGGGCTGTGCATGCCATTTCTGCCTCCATTTTATGTCCTCTGCTGGCCTGCCCCCCTCACTAAGCACATGTTCACTAGCCCGGCCCCTCGCCTTCCACTAACCCATCCTACTCGCTAGGCCCATAGGCCTGCCAAAGAGCCATAGCCTGTCCCTGTGATGAGGAAACCTCTGCTCATGCCTCCAGTGCGCTCTTCCTCTGTGCCAAAGTCCCCAGTGCTAGACCACATAGAATAGGACAGCAGGAAATGCAGGGATGGGACTAGCAAATAGGGCCCCACCTTCTCTCTCTCTCTCTCTACAGGGCCATAAGTAGGGCCACCAACTATTACTGGTTTATCGTGAACCCTGCCTTACCCCCAGCTTTCCTACACTGTGCTAGCAATAGCAAAGCCCTGTAATCTGGTCATCACGTAAAGCTTCTACGCCACAGAATGGATGCTTCTGGATATTCGAAATGGCTCTGTACTTACCAAACACAGTTCTTGCTGGGACAGATTCTCTGTTGAGCCAAAAAGAGACCTGGGACAGAATCACTGTCATAATGCATGGCAGGTATGTCTGAATGACAAAGTAACCAATCTTTCTTTTCAGATGGAACTGTGTCGTCATCACAACATATTCTCCTAAACACAAGAGGCAGAGGAAATGAAATGAACCCAGAAATGAAATGTCAGTGCAGATAAATAGATTGGATCAAATACTACTAATCATTCAGAAACTATTATAATTTTTTCAGTGTATGTGTGTCTATATATATACTTTATAAACTGAATTATAAAATAATTTAACAATGTTCATCTAAACAAGAAAAAGTGAGCTGAGTTCTCATGTAATACTAGTAGAGTCTAATCATTTTTGATAACTTGTGCAAAACAGTGTTTTCCAGAAATTAAACAAGCATCTCATTTAACATCCTGAAAAGATCAAATGCCTTTGCAAGCATGTACAGTGTGGGGTCTACTAATATGGCATTACAGTCAGTACTGACCAGAATGAGGCAAAATGTCAGGAGAGAAATGAGCAGGCTGAAATCAAAGGAGACCCTCTTCCAAAGTTAGAGATTGCATCTAAGATAGGTCTGAGATGGAGACTTTAAAAAAATTATACCCTCAGTTCAATTCTATTCAGTGGGAGCAAGAAAAAAAAGTATCCCTGGAAGTAGCTGACCATTTCTAAGACTATCGAAAGCACACCTCAACGTATGGGCTCACAAAGCTCCCTACAGTAAGTGTTTAGTGTCCTATGGCAAGTAGGGTGAGCAACTCCTCCGTCTTTGCTGGACCTTCCTGCATTAGAGTAGGAAAGGCATACGGATGAGGATCTATTGGACTCCACTGCTCAAAGACACACTGTCCTGGCCTAGCTCCCAGCCACCCCACCAGGCCTTCCTTTTGGGCGAGGGACTGGCCTCCATCCACAGAAAGTGTTTCATGTGTCTCTGGAAGCAGTTCCTTCCACCTGAATGTTTCAGCAGGAAAAAAGCAGGTAAAGAGCACTGCGAAATGCTCCTTCCTGTTGAATTGTGGACTGCCTTTTCCTTGGGAAAGGCTGAGTGAAGGGAAGCACACCCTGAGGTTTTGTTCCTCCTGCTTCTGCACCTGCCAGGCAATTGGAGCTCCAACCCAACAGACAGAGAAATGAAAAAAGTCAGCAAACCCCTGTCATTCTTCACCTGACTTGGAATGAAAAATGGAGAAGAAATGAGACCTTGCATGAATCATGGTTTACATTGGAATACTGAGGCATTTGGAGGTTAGGATATGGCCAAAGTGTTAGCAGTCCCAAGTACCACAGCTCTGAATGCTGCGACAACCTCACATTACCAAGTAGGAATTGAGATTTTTGTAACTTCAGACAGGGGTGAGTAACTTGTAGCCATTTGGATGTTTTGACCTACAAACCGTTTCATGCCTCGCCATTGTCTATGCTAGCTAGGACTGATGGGAATTTTAGGACAAAAAACTGGAGGACCGTAAGTCGTGCACCCTTGCTTTAGATACAAAAAGACCAGTGTTGCCAAACTCTGTCCTGCTTGTCTCCCAAAAGATGCCTCGGTGATGAAACGCATCAAGTTCTGTCCAAATAAATGTCTCTCTCAGTCTTGATCCAAGTCAGTGGCATTTGTTTGGTGGCACTTTGTGCAGCCTCACTGACCTGAATGGAAGTTGTGCAAGAGCAGTGAGTTGTGAAAGATTGATATTTATATTATATGAAAGTACCCTTCATATAACAGCTTTTAAAAGCTGGTAAGGGTTGTCCTTCCTGCCACTCTCCCATCTGGTACACAATTCATTTTAAGGTCAGTTGTTCAAATTGCACAGATCCAGTACAGGATGTTAGGGACATGCGCAATGCCTATATGTTTCTTTTTTTTCCCCTCCCCCTGGGTTTTTTCTTACCATAGTTCCTGAAATATATGAAAATGTTTAATAATGCACTTATTTCGTTGGTTTATCTGTAAAATACTGCACCCCCTTTTAACAGTTACAACCCTCATGTCAATTAAATTAAAACCAAACAGGATTAAATTCAAGAATCCTAGTTTATGAGGATTATGCATTCTGAATATATATGTAGGCTGCACATGGATACATCAGTGTCAGTTATAATAAATAATGGGGATAAACAAAGATGTATTTGTATGAGGATTCCCTAGGTAGAAAATTTACATTGCCAGGATGGTACACTCTGCACAGATGTGGCAAGTTTGGAAGTCCTGTGCACAGACTGTGATCATGCTGCCAGTCAAAGTGCAAGCAACCCAAAACTGCTCTGCTCTGCCTCTCTACCGAATCAGCAGCAGCCCCAGGAATTTAAGCTGCACAAGACCATGGAATAGCTCTTGTGCAAGAGAAGTTCCAAGTGGATTGGTAAGCATTGCTACATGTACTATCTAGCCCAAACTCTTAAGCAGAGCTATTTCTGCAATTTAAAAGATGGAATCATATTTGTGCCAAGAACCTCATCTTTTGCAGTATCATTCTTTGGTACGTTTACATGCACAGAGAGAGAAGGAGAGATTTTCATATATTTCAATTCACATCGTTTCAATTTCAAAAAGCTTGGTTTTTCTTTATTCTTTCATTCTCTGCATCATCTCTGCAGTGCTTTACATATACTTCAAACGAGAACATTCCTGGCCCTTCAAAAGTATCCAGTCTCCATTGTGAATAGTTGGTTGACTTAATAACAATAATAGCAATCCTCCTCATTATTATTCTTTGAGGTATAATCTTTGATATTATTCCTATTATTCCCTCCTTGATACATATACTTCGCTGTTTGGGGTTTTTGTTTTACTGTTCTGTGCAAACATCTTGTGCAGAACGTGGCACTAATCATAAATAACAGTACCAGTGTCTTTTAAGCCATTATGTTAATTTTGTTTTGATATCTTTGCAAACTAGGATTCCTTATTTTTTTCTGGTTCTTTTTTGATAGCATTGACAAAATGTTGTGAATAGTGACTTGAATGTTAACCATGTTCTTTCTGTTAAGACTGTGTTTCTGTTTGGAAAGCAAATAGCTGGATCTGTAAATGCTCCCTCCTATCCTGCTTCTTTGGGTGGAAATAACGGCTTGTTTGCAAATTTCTGAAGATGCAGCCAGCCGGGTAGACTACATTCAGCTCACACTCTCTTAGATGCTTATTTAGTTCCCGATTGACATAGAAAGTGTGAACAAGGAGAAAGGGGGAATATATTACAATGGCTGGAGCGACAAACTCAACTCTGTAATAGCATAGCTGCTTCCTGTAATGGGGTAAATTAATTAAGGGTATTGACAATTCAATTGAAGCAGTGGATTGAGCTCTTCTTGAAGCCCCTCTTCCACTGTGTCTCACTTTTAAGGTCCGGCCTCTTTTTCTTCCAGATATGAGCAAAGAAACAAATGTGTTTGCTTTGATAACCTAACCCAGTGGAGGGGAATCTATGGCGCGTGTGCCGCAATGGGCATGCAGAGCCCTTTCTGTCTGCACTTGAGTCAAGTCGCCCCAGCATCGCCCCAGCAGCCGAGCATTGGATAACAGCAGATCTAGGGGCCGTGCGCATGCTCCAAAAGGAGTAGCGGTGCCAGACAATGACATCACGAGCCATGACTCATTAGCTGCAACTTGTCCGAGCTTTCGCATGGCTAATTAGTGTGCTGCCAAGTGTGTGTGTGTGTGTGTGTGTGTGTGTGTGTGTGTTTGCTTGGACTGGCTGTGAGTTGTTTTTTTTCTAAATTAAATCCTCAGTATTCAGGTTTTATTGCAGTGTTGGCACTTTGCAATCAATAAGTGGGTTTTGGGTTGCAGTTTGGGCACTCGGACTCTAAAAGGTTCACCATCACTGACCTAGGCTTTAAACACTCACAGAATGCAACAGCAACCTTCCATGGAGTTCTGTTTGTTTATATATGTGCATTCACACAAATGCTCAGACTTGAATCCCTTAAAGAGTGTGGGCTCATTCCCAAGAAAATTGCATTGAACAACCATATGAGCATATCATGTTCTGCATGATGTACACAACTCTTGCAATTGGTGAGGTGGGGAGACTTCAAAGAACAAAGGAGTTTCTTTTTACTGCTTTAAGAAGGATGAACCTTTAAAACAACCCAGGAATTAGCTGATCCTAGTGTTTCTGAGTATTTTGGCAAGGCACACTAGTACTGCCACAGAAGCAGAAGACCAAGGATCAGCAGAAGAGCTATAGCAGAAGACTGCACTAGTATTGGGGTGAGAGACTGATGCCAAGAGTGAAGAGCTATATTCCCACACATATGCATTGTGTTAACAGCTCAGGGCCAGGCTATTTTAGAGATGGCCTGACTTTTCTGCCTTTTCAGTTGCTGCACTCATTAGGAGATACCTCCTGTATATAGAAGACATGATTACCTATCTGAGAAACTTTCAGCAAAAGTATGCATACAGTCATAATATGCAGTATTTAATTATGATCTTATTCCATATTGATTGTACATTACTTAGATATTCTAATCTAGAGGATTCATAAATATCATTAAATAAGCCAAATACTACAAATATAACTGACAATGATTCACAGAAGCAGTAAACAGAAACACAACATAAAATCACCTTGCTTAACAGGTTAGTATTCTCTCCACCCATCCATTGATACCTGAGTAAACTATACTTGATCTGGAGATTGAGAAATAATTGTACGTTTGCTCTGTGGAAAAGTTGAGGCTGCATCTAAATGTGCTGCCCATTAATTCAAGGAAAGCTTCCATAAAAGAGAAATCTAGTAGGCAGGTGACACCATTTTTGCAGCAGAAACTCTCCAGTCAAGTACCCTCTGAACACCAGGAAAGGTATCTGAGAAGACATTTGCAGGGGCAACTTTCAGGTTATGAATTCCTACCTGCACTTCAAAGTCCAGTTGAGTGTGGCCAATACCAAAAAATTAAGCACATGTTTCCTGCCTTCTCCCTGAAATGGGACTCAAGCTAGTGTTAAAGTAGCACTTTCTTTGAGCAATTTTGTGGGAAAACAGTACAGGCCCAAAAGCGTTTACATGTCTACTATGAGTGCAAGGGAACCATTGTCCTCATTCTAGAATAGCTTTGTTTGCTTTTAGGGATGTCATTGCACAGCCAAATCTGATTTTCTAGATGTTATTATATCCTGGAAGAAGAAAACTGAAGGCCAAACTAGATGAGAATGAGAATGGAAGCTCCGTGTGTCTAAAAGGAAGCCTATTTCAGTCATAGACAGAAGCCGATAGGCTGGTAAGGGAAACTGAACCCTCCCTCAGGTACAGTTTACTTTCTCACAACCCATTATCCCAAGGACTTTATTTATAAACATTATACACTGCTCCATAATCCAGTACGGAAATTTCACAATGGTGTAGAGTAAAAGGTAAAACACATAAATGAATAAATCAATAGGTCAAAAACCAATTAACGAACCCATTACTGATTAGTTCAGGAAGCCTTCCTGAAATGTGTTTTCAGGAGGTGTCAAAAGCAATACAGTGTTGGTGCTTGCCCTACCTGCAGAGGCAGGGAGCTCCAGAGAAATGGAGCTGCAATGCTGAAGGCTCTTCTCCAGGTAGACTCCATTTGGACCATAGGTCAATATGGAACCAGCAGGAGCCAGTCATCAGATGACTTCAGTGACTGAGCAGTTGGTAAGGGAGAAGGTGTTCTCTCACATATCTGGGTCCTGACTTGTCAAAGGCTTAATACACTAGTACCAACACCTAAACCTGAGATATTCATGCATATGCAGTCAGGGCAGTTCCTTCAGCAAAGGAGTTGCATGGTGACAGACCTGACAACAACAGAGCTGCTGCATTCTCTACTAGCTCCAGCTTCCGAGCCCACATTTTGCCCAGCAGAAGCACTTAAAAGACATTTGGATGATTTTAGGATAAAACTGGTTTTATATTAAAGATTAGGCTTTAGGAATGGGAAGGAGATGGATCTCTCAAGATAGGTAGCCCCAAAGCTTGGACACCACTGCAGAAGGCTTTCTCACAGCTTCCCACAAACCATACCACAGAAGGAACTGAGAGATGCAAAAGGGTTTCATAGAGAACATTATATGCCAGAGCTGAAAAAATTCTTCTGAGTCCCAGTTATTTTCCAGGCATAATTGAAAGTATTGAATCTTAAAAACTCAAATATATGTCTATGGATGTTGATTGCTGCCCAAATTTTAATGAAGGTTTGATGGCTATATCAGGTAAAGACAATATTATAGATTTCAACTTCAACAATCCGTATCTACAATTCTGCCTGGACATTATGGGGGCTGTAGTGCAAAATATCTGGAGGATCTTATTTCTAAGAGCACAGAGCACACATCTGAGGAATAAAATTCATCCCACGGGACATTTTACCCAAATATTTTATTCTATAACTATAGCTGTTCTATGGAGAAATGTCATGCTTATTACCTACCTGTACTGGACTGCACTATTCCAGAGTCTACAGTTTGACCCATGAGATCATATTGGTTCAGTCGAGAACCATCATCAGCAACTACAACAGACTGTGCAGGCTCCCGTGTCCATTCATACATTACTTCTGATTTTGTATAAGCATCTAATTGGGAGGAAAGAAGTCATTTTCAAAAGCAGCCAAAAATAACAATCAGCTATTTCATTGCTGATCATGGTAGTTGCTTCCACACCCTTTGGTCCAGTGAAACAATAATTCTTCTGGTCTTCCAGCAACAACTCAGTGAGCAAAAAGGCAGAATAGCACGTGTCATTTAATGTTCCTTTTTTGGGGATCTTACCATAACCCATAAAAAAACAGAAATACTGAAAAGCACTGGATATTTGAATATTTTAAGAATGTTCTAAAATCACTGCAATCTTTCAAGACCCAACATTTCAGAAGATTTTGCCAGTGCATCAACCTTAAATGCCATTTCTCCCAATTATTTTTCTGACCAGTTGCATAAAAGCCCCTGCCACACTGATCCATTCACATGTTGTCAAGCATAGATTCAAACCCAAGGATGCTTATCTTCCCAAGAACCCAGCACTCCGAGTTCGTAACTCAAGGTAAACAACCCAGGAATGGAGTGTCCCTGCATTGTTCATCACAGCATGAGTGGGCTGCTGGAACCAGCACGAGTGCCTGCTCCTGGCCATTCACAACTAACCATAGTTTAAACAACCCACGGGCAGTTGTAATATGTGAACTGAGTCACTGTCTTGTTGCACAACCAAATGTACACCAAACTGCACAGATGCTGGTGTAAGAATGCCCTCTTTTCAAGGGGATTTATAGGGAAAGATTCCCAGCAGATTTAACGCTTATTTTGATCCTCTCGCTTACAAAAAAAGACAACTTTCATTTTGTCCTTAAAAAATTCTTGTTCATTCCTGAACATTATGAAAACAGCTACGAACAAAAGGAAATAATGGGGTCTGCTTAATCAATGATGCTTGAAATAATTTATCATCACCGAGAACTCTTTGCTTGTATGAGTCAAGTTGGATTTTCTCTGATAAAACGTAGCTGCAGTCAAGCAGAATAGGAAGCCTCTATATGCCATGATATCATAGCATTATCTTTATGTCTGTTCCCCTTCTTTGGCTAATGCTTGTGCCAGAGATCAGATTACATTTATTCATGTAGAAAATCTTCATTTAAAAAACTGCAGAGATTGGAGAAATGTGTGCATGTGAGCACACACGCATGCACACACACGTATGCACACACACACACACACACACACACATGCACACACCATCCCAGGCTCTTTGATAGCCTGTTCTAACTGTTAAGCAATCTGTGGAAAAGGGCAGGGAATGATTGTTAAAGTCAACTTACAGCTTCCAAATTTCAATGGGCAAGCATGTGCATCCATGGGAAAGTCTTCTAAATGCATTGGACATTCTGCTCTCACTGTGAGTCTACAAGGGGGTCATAAGCAATATAACAGTTTTAGGAGGAAATAATAACTCTAATTCAAATTATAATAAAATGCATGCATTCCATTGCAGTTTGGTTAATGTACTATATCAAATGATCATTTGCACAAGCTTACCACTGAAGTACTTTTGCTCACTTGTCCTAAAAGCCCATTTTTAAGCTCTTTGCTCACCCTTCTAATATCACCTTGCAAGTGCCTTCATCCATGCCAGTAATATTTCCTTTTCACCTATTGTTATGTCTTCTGTAGTTTTACATTTGCTCTGTGACCTCTATTAATTAAAACATTCAATTTCTGAACTAGAATGGCAAGACAGAAATTGAAAATCAGCTAATAAAAAGTCTCAGGTTCCAGTGATGCTTTTTGTATTAAAGGTCAGTCTGCAACACACTTACTCCCATGCTCACTTCAGTAGGACTACTCTGGGACAAAGGGATCCCAAGGTGTGATTCTAGAAAAGATGACCAGATGGGCACCTGTGTGGAGTTTCCCCTTATTCAACAGACGGCATCAAATGACTGTCACCTTCAGGAAGGAAATTTTGGAATACACAGATCTTTGTAGACTAAGAAAAATGTCCTTTATTTTTCTTACTGTTCCTTCTCCAAGACCAGCCTATCTTCCTTAGAGGGATCAAGTCGATAGGTTAGGAGTTAGCTCCTTGACCTTACACCAGTCTGGACCTCCCTGTGTGCTGGTGGTGGCAAGGAAAAGAGCCAGTGTGGTGTAGTGCTTAAGAGTGAGGCCTGGAACTCGGGTGATCCGGGTTCTAGAGCCCACTCAGCCATGGAGCGCACTGGGTGGCGTTAGGCCTCTAGTCAGACTCTTACAGGGTTGTTGTTGTTGTTGTTAGGATAAGATTATGAGGAGCAAGAGAATTATGTAAGCCTCCTTGAGTTCCTTGGAAGGAGAAAAGGTGGGATGTAAGTATAATAAATAATAAAAATTTGCAAGCTTAGATTATGCCAGCTGCCTTCTTCCTGACTTGGCCTGTCCATGCCTTGGTTATATCATAATTAAACTACTGTGAAAATCTCTACTCTGAAGAGTGTCTGGAACCTTCAACATGCAAAATGTGGCAGGAAGGCTGCTAACAGGCTCACAGTACCGAGATGACCTTACAGCTGCCTTGAAAGACCTGTGCTGGTTCCTTGCTTAACGCAAAGTCTTCCTGGCTATCTATAGGACTGCCTATCTCACTCCAAACATGCCTCAGTATTAAGAAACTTTGAGGGCACCATCACACACACAGACCCATTTGTCAGGCACATGTGAAGGAATTTTCTCCTGAGCTGCCCCCAAATATGGAATGCCCTCAGTCAACACTTAAGATTGCTCCAATTCTTTTGGCCTCAAGAAAGGGAATAGAGATGCATCTTTCAATTCAGCATTTAAAATCCATCATTTTAATCTTTCAATGTGTTTTTGTTGCAGTGCACTATTATAATATAATACAATATATTACATTTATATCCCACCTTTCTTCCTCTTGAAAGGAACCCAAGGCAACTTACAAGCTTCTCCTCCTCAACAGTGTAGCCACAGAATAACAACTCTGTGATGTAAGTTAGGCATGACTGGCCCAAGGTCACCCAGGGAGTTTCATGGCTGAATGGGGACTAGAACTCAGATCTCCCAAGTTCCATCCAGAGCTCTAACCACTAGAACACACTGGGTCTATGTTATATATCGTTTCACAGACTCACAGAATACTGGAGTTGGAAGGGGCCTTGAAGGCCATCAGGTCCATCTCACTGCTGTTGGAGGACAGCAAGTTGCACCATCCCACTCAGATGGCTGTGCAGTTTCTTTTGGAATGTGTCTAGTGTGGGAGAGCCCACCACCTCTCTAGGCAGCCGGTCCCATTGCCATACTGCTCTGACAGTGGTGCAGCTTTTCCTGATGTACAGCCTGAATCTGGGTTGTTGCAGCTTGGATTGATTATTCCGTGTCCTACTCTGGCATCACCAAGAAGAGATCTTGACCTTCCTCTTTGTGACAGCCTTTGAGCTACTTATAGAGGGATATCATCTCCGCCCGCCCCCCCACAATCTTCTCTTCTCAAGCCTGAACATGCCCAGTTCTCTTTCATTGTTTTCATTTATAATGTACTGCCTTGATGGGCTTTAAGTAGATGAACAGTATATACAAGTTAACAATAAACAGCAAAATATAAACAACCCTATGAGGTAGCATTGTTAGGTTAAGAGTTAGTGACTGGCCCATCGTCACTCCAACCACCACTTCATGCTGCTGGTCTGAGAGAAGAACCTGGCCACTTTGTAGAAAGGCATTCTCATGCTGTAGCTGAGCTTTGCAGAGATATAGACAATTGCTCCTTTTTTCCCCTGATATTGGGGTCAGCCAAGCAGGCTGGAATTGCCTGCACTCTCACCACAGCTATGCGCAACCAGTGAGCAGTTTATCTACACCGGATCTGTGAAACGAGCACAAGCGTGTTCCATCTGCCCCTCTAAGCACAGTGTTGGGATGTAAATGGGGCAGAGCCCTACTGGACATGCATAGGATTCTACAGTACTCCATAATGCAGATCACCATCTATGCTGCAGCAAGCGCAGTTCCTCCATAAGAGTGGCCTTGACAGACTAATCCTCAAGTCTGCTAAAAGCGAATTATGAAGCCTTTTGTGTATCTGAAAGAATTCAGTAGACCAAGTAAGCTTAGAAGTCATGAAGTGAAGAGAGATAAGCAAAAAGAGGAAGAAACACTATCATAGAGAACATTTAATGCATCTTTTTTTTAACCATGTACACATCATTGTATTATCTAAATTCTAAATATAAAACTCTAAACAAAGACTGAGGAATAACTAGTAATTGCTCATAAACATAATTACACAGTGCTGTTTCATAAATGAAAAGGCACCATGTTGTGATGCTCACCTCATTGTATAGAGCAGTGTCCCATCTTCTGTAATCCGCAAGAGTTTGTTAGGCATCGTCATGTTGTGAGCTACTGATTTCTTCCCATTATGGAAAAATGTATCAGGTGTCCATATTTTGCTGGCCATTAAATTATTAAGTCGGAGGACCTGCATGGGTCCTTTGAACTTCAGTCTTTCATCCTTCCAGCTTTGCCGGAAAAATACATCTATTGTGTATTCCTAAAATTAGACAATGCAGAGCTCTGAATATAGTTCATTTGACAATGGGAACATGAAAGGCGAGGCCTCAACATCAATGCGGAACTTAAAAGTACCCTAAGCCTGCATTCCTTTTGTTTGCTTTATCATTGGGACGGTAATCAAGGGGAAGACGGAAAATGCAAGTGGTGGTTGAGGTGGCCACATATCTTACCTTGCAGAAGGAGCCCTCTACTTGGGGGTCTCCTCGCTTTCAGGGATGGACAACTTGTGGCTCTCCAGACATTTTGTCCAGCAATTCCCATTGTTCCTCATCGTGGGCTAAGTGCAATGTGGGCCAAAACATTTAGAAGGTGACAATTTGCACACCCCTGCATTAAAAGGGCTGGTTTAAAGATTAAGAATAGTAAGATGGGGGACTCGAAGTTGCCATCCACAGATAGCTCTTTGTATATGGCTGTGTCTACCAGTATATGCAAACATTATGTAGAACCATGTTCTCCTTTTGTTCTTTATAGTGATGTATTTCTTCTATGTTGGCAATATCTAATGGTGGTGGCAAAGAATTGCACAGATCAAGAAATAAGTTGAAGAACTAAGAGAACACCTTTGTAGGAACTTGTGAGAAGGAACTGGAACTCTGCCTTAAAATTGTATATTTATATCCTGCTTTTTGCCACACCTGCCTTCACAGAGGAGTCTCTGAAACCCAAAATTGATTCTGAGAGGATGTTGTTCATCCTGTCATCTGCACTTCAACCCATAGAGACTATTCAAGAACAGCAAGCTTATTTATTTGCATTAAACAGCAATGAATCCCACAGGAAATAAGGTTGTCCTTCAGAGACAACCAAGAGATTCTTACCACCTGGAAACCAACAGCCCAAGTACATCTGTAACTTCAAGCATTAAAAGACAATGTCAGGCGCCAGATCTAATTATGAAAATTCAACTGTTTCCCTAACTAATTTTAAAGGGTTTATCTCCTCTCCCCAAATAGGGGTGTAATAACTTGATTCTAAGGAGGGAGAGCCATAAAAGAAACATCAACTGCAATGTATCCATTACATTATGTAAGGCAGTCAAAAACTACCCAAAAGGTGACAGTCTGAGCTATTATACTATTGAAGTACATTGAACTATTGAATAGTATATTATACTATTGATCATTAAAGAGTGTGAGAAGTTCTCTGTAGACAACATTGTTATCCACATATCCATATTTATGTCTGTTGGCCTACCTTTTCAATGTACCTAATAATAACAAATGCAATCACTGGACATCACATATGCTTACACATGTATGTGTGTAGATTGGACATGCAGAAAAACATTGTGTAGCTCATTCTACATGTGTTGCAGTTTATGCATATTTGGTTTAGTATAATGACTAGTAAAAATTTAGTATAATTTTTAATTGCAATCTGGGTGTGCCAAGGTGAGAGGGTAATGGGTACAAATATAATATTTCACAGAATTGATAACAATAGTATCAGTCTAGGAGGAAATGGGCAAGGAGAAAGAAAAGCAATTCACTCAAGCAAAGTAAAAGGGAATTCTTCAGATCTTTTCACAAGCCCTTCTCCTGCCCACCCAAAAAAGTCATAAATGGAGCAAGGCTTCCATTCCCAAAGCGCTCTAACCATGCTCATGCTCTTTATATTTCAAGGTTCCCAAATATTTAGAAATTAGCTCTGCAGCTCTCAAAAGAAAATGGCTGCACAGCTGGTACATCTTACTCAGAAATTATATATATTACATATACATAATTTACTATATATAGCAAAACTGCATCCACCTGAGAAAAGAGAAAAGGTAGATTCATGGACAGAAGATACGAAGAAACAGCCTAACAAACTTTAGCAGTCCTCTTAAATTCTTCATTTATTATTAATTAGATTGTATAATGGCATGTGGACTCATCAATATTTATCACTTAAGAGTGCTTGCTTGGGCTTAAAACAATGCTCCATTGCAGCTTAACACAAGTTGCAGCAAGCCAAAATGCACATTGAATGTCTTCAGATGCATTCTGGGGTTTGAGGTTTGCTTAAGCCTTCAGATAACAGACTGGCTGGACAAACATTGCAACACTCGAGTGGGCAGGCTCCAGATTGACCTTACAAAACGCTTGCAGGAAATAACGTTTTTTTGGAATCAAACTGAATAAGTGGAAAACCACTCCTCCAGATGAGATATGTGCTTAAAATGGGAAGATCTGTACTCTATCATATCAGTAACTGTTCAGAGAATAGCCTGATTAATTCACTAAGATATGGTTTATGGTCCTCCACATTCAGGAACTGGTTTACTGGAGGTCCCAAATACCCTCTTCTCCACTTTCTCCTTCAAATGACCCATTCACATGGTAATAATCTCATCACAGGCAAAGCATCCCTTCTATTTACTACCGCTGCTCCATGTTAGAGAAACTGGTACTGACTGAGCAAGCCAAATGTTCAAAGCATTTCAAATGCATTAAATTGTCTAGGGGTGGCATGGAAGCTGAATGCATAAGTTTACTTAAATATGGAAAAATGTGAAAGTAGTATACTTGTGGAAATCACGTCGGGCAGAAGTCTAAGTGGTGATAGGATAGTGCAAATGTCCACAGCCTTTCCAAGCTTAAGAGAGTTTACGGAATTGAAAGAAGATAAGTCATCACTTACCATATCATGGTCTGAAACGGGCCCAAAGCTGGTGACAAAGATGTCAGTCTTCACTTCAGTTACACGCTCTGATGAAGTAGGAAATTAGAGAGTGAGCACCTACCCGCAGCTTTCCTTAGAACCAAGCACCAAAAACAGAGTCTGCATTGACTTTGACTGGATGTTCTCGAATTAGAGGAGTGGCTAATTAGGTCAATGGCAGAGCATCTACCTTGTACCTGGAAGGTCTCAGGTTCAACTTCCTTTTCCTTGGAAAGATGAAGCAATTGTCTGAGGCAGTAGAAGGGAGCTGCTAGGTTCACAGTAAGGATGTGCTAAATTAGATTTGCAACCCCCCCCCCATGCATATCCTGTGTGCATCTGCAACCAAATGATCCTCAGCCTGCCCTCCTCATCAGGGGGAGGCCCCACAAAGCCCTCAAACTGCACCTTCAGTACAATTTGCTGGTCTTGGGAGTAGTTTCTTGAAATAACAAATGCAGCTGGTATGCAACCTTCTTTCACCCACATCTCTCCTTTAAAAGTCATGTGTATTGTATGCAAGCAATAGCGTGGAGTGATTGTTATGGGCAGTGTACCATTGGGGACTTTGGTGTTCAAAAGGTCAGATTCAGGCATAATTAGAGTTAACTCTACTGAAACCTGTTGGACTTAAATTGGCCATGGTTGAGCTGTTTTTCAAACTATGGTAAATTAATTGGAATTTGATATTAGAATGTTAAAAAATATGTAGTAGGAGGTTGACCCAGTGAATCCAATGTTTGTGATGTTTGATGGGTTTTTTTCTTAGTGTTAGTTTAAAAATTTTAATAAAATATATATTAAAAAAAATTGGCCATGGTTAACACAAGTCTCACTGTGCTCTAACTAAGCCTGGGCCCAACCCAATCATTCAGGATGCTGTGGTGCAAAGTGAAAAAAGAAGCAAGAATTGCAGTATTCACTCTTGGCTTTCTAGGAAGCAAAGACCGATATCATAGTATTCCAGCTGCAGTTATATTGTCATGCAATGCTTGTTGAGAACATTTTTATTATGCATATAGCTGACAGTCATATGAATGATACTGAAAAGGCATTTGGATAGTGGAATTTCGTAATTAGCCATCTAGTGAAATTACGTGGCCTAATCAATTCTACTTAGGAGAATATTAATTGCCATAAAGAAAGGTAAGGATTTTCTTGACATCTAATTGGGTTGGACTTTAATCCTAAAGAGGGTCACAATAAGAATTAACCTCAAAGCAGTGCAAGTGTAAGGTTGCTCCCAAAAGAAATATTCATCCTGAAAAATGAGTTCTAATTTCTTTGCTAAGCCAAATGCTTTGGAATTGAAGGTTGTGCTCTCAAGGTAATTAGATTTATCAATGCCAGGTGGACTAATGGGCTACCTCATATCTTAAATGCAAATGGCTGCATCCCAAATCTGACTAGTCTCCTACCTTTAAATAAAACTTGCCTTGGGATAGGGTGGATTGGAATTAACAAATGGAAGGTGGGTTTTGATGCTTCATCTGACCAATTCTCTGCTTCAGTTGCCCCTACTCCCCACTTGTATCCAAAAAAGAACTTTCCTGGAGTTGAATCTAGCATATTTAACCTTCTAGCAGGACAGGCCCTCTACATGTTCTCCTCTTCCTGCAGTACCTTCCATGTGACTTCCAGAACTGCTTCAGAGAAATGTGGCACCCTTTGGGAGAACATTCTAGATGGGCGGAGGGCTGTAGGAGCATGCATGGGCATGGAAAACCATTACACAAATGGCTTCCTTCCACTGGCAGAAAATCTGTACTGGAACCTACCTATGAAAACAGTCTACCTGCCTTTCGTTATAGAGATATGGGAATAACCACATAGTTAACCAAACTACCACTGGAGAAGTTTCTTATTACTAATTATATCTTGCTTTTCAGGTTGTGGTATGAAAACAGTGTTCCATTAGGTCTACCAAAAGCAATAGCACTGTGGAGTTTATTCCATTCTGAATACTGAAATTGACAGCAACAGCAACAAGAGCCCATAAACTACTCAGAGTTGGTCATTTTGAAGTCTTTGGAAAGTTTCCAACTGTATGAAAATGGCACTGAATCTGATCCCGAACCAAGAGATGGTAGGGTTTAATAGGAACTCGATATAGTGGAACCTTTGAATATGAAAACTCAAGTCTGAAGGTTTTCATTGATGTCATTATTTCTGCAGAAATAGGAAAGATAGCCATATGGCTTCATCATGCTTGGTTTCTCCTCACCTGTTCTCTTAGTTCTCACAAGTTATAAGTCAGTATTTTTGCTGTGCCCCCTTCAGATTGCTATACAAAAACAATAACACTTGAAAGAAAAACGTCAATGTAGAGACAAAGTGTTCTGGCCTGGTCTTGCCTAGTTTTTTTGTGCCCAGATTAGAGTCCTTCCATGCACCTGAAGATGGGACCTTCCACAGTGAGTCAGAAATGGAACTCTAATTGTGGTTCCATACTGCACCTTCCTCCCCATTGTAGCCTCCCAGTGCTCCATCTCTATGGCAAGGGCAAAGAGGGTTGGGTACTACTGAGACGCAATTGACCTCTATTACAGTGAGGTCTTTGCTGGATTGACTCAGAAATAAGTCCAATTTCCAAAATATTCCTTGGAAATCATGCTTAGAATTTTAGACTTCAGTCAGCCAAGCTCTCTATCCCTTTGATATGGTTTAAGGATTCTGCAACATAGAAACTTCTCTTCATCATTTCCTGAAATGATTTCCTTCACCTGACCCACTTTTTTAATCACTTGTTTGCTGAATCTGACCTTTTCCTTCTTTTGCATTGGAACGCAGCTTGTAAAAGTCATATGAAAATAAAGCTAGAGCTACTACACTGATCTGGGCAGCTTCCAGGTAGTGGGTTTCTAGCAGGCTCAGTCAGAAGGTGTGATGCTACAGTTCTGTTTCTTTCCCCACCCAGATTTTCTGCACTACGAAAAATAATGTGGGGAAATCATGAGAAAGCCCAGGAGCATGATGAATGGAAAAGAGCAACATTTCTTCTCTCCCTCCCTCCCTCTCTCTGTCACACACACACACACACACACACACACACACACACACACCATGAGGTAGGGCAATTACACAATAAAAGTCTCCTATAGAAGCATCCTTAGTTCCAAATCTTTAGTGGTTCTCTACGACCCAGCCATGATTTATGTTTGTTTATTTGATTTATATCTCACCTGTTTTCATACAAAGATCTCAAGGTGGCTTGCATCATTCTCCTCCTCCTGCTCTGTTTTATCCCCACAACAACAGCCCTGTGAGGTAGGTTGGGCTGAGAGCCCATGACTGGCCCAAAGCCACCCAGTTGGCTGCATGACCAAGCAGGGACTAGAACCCAGGTCTTCAGAATCCCAGTCCTGTGCTCTTAACCACAACACCATACTAACCAGTTATTTAAGTCCTACTATATCGTGTGTGTGCTTTAGAGGCATTACGCATGTGTGGCAGGCTTGTATACATGTATGAAATTCCCCTTTGGGTAGGTTTGGTGATGGGATGAAGCGGAGGATGTCAAAATGTCCTTCCTCGCTTTAGCAGGTCTGCTTATTTTTCCACGGGAAAGAGATTAATATTGGGGAGCTGAGCTGAACACGTTTGTGCAACTGCTGCAGTTTTTCCTAACATCCAAAGGGAGGGCAGGGCAGGGGTCTGCAGGGAAAGAGGCTCTTTACTCCCCCTGCTTTCACATCTTGCCTTCTCATCTGCTCGAGGCACACAGCTTAGATAATGAACTGCTGGCTGCTGGCTGCCATCTGCCATCCAGCAAGCAAATATGGAAGCGTTTCTCACCCTCACTCCAGCCACGCTGCGGAGGGGAAGGCACAGGCAGGGGGTGTCTCCATGTTTGCTTCTAGGCTGCTATCACAAACTTTAAGCTAAATGCAGTGGCAGAAGATTGAGGGGTGTGAGTGGGTGACACAAACACCATCCTTCCCTCTCCAGAAAGGTGTTTTTCTCTCTTGCTCTCTCTTCTTTCTGTCCTCCCAATAAAATGTGAATAAGATTAGCCTTGGTAATTCCACAATAAATGCTGGTCTGGAAGCAGTCCAAGATTTTATTTATGCTTTTGGTGAAGAGCGCTCAATGTTATGAGTTCCACATACAATCTGAAGTGGAACTGCCCCGTGGCAGGTATCTCCCACCTTGGAGAGAACAAGCCTTCATTCGAAGCATTGTTCCTCTTTTGGCAAATAGGAGAAGCCTTGGGTCCAGATGTTCTCTCCATCTGGGGGGGAGGGGGGTTGATATGCTAGCTTTTACACGATACCACTATGCTGCATCTAAAAATGTTGGCTTTTCCTTTGGCAGTGGCTCTGGCCCTCCCATGGGTCAGGTGATGGCCCCGCTTATTTGATAACTTTCAGTGTCACTTCACACAGTCACTAATCCAGCACTCCAATTTACATAGCGAAGAGTTATGCAACCACTTCCTCCACCCACCCCAATGCACAGAATTTCATGTGCAAGGTGAATCCCTGGCAGCCGGATTCATACCTTTTCGGGCTGAATCATCAAACAAACTGGGCCATGTGTACTGGCCTCCATGTGTAGGGTGAGCTTCATGGATGGCTTTATCTGGATGATGGAACGGACAGTCTTCTGCTGCCTGCCCATGAAGGAAACTGAGATGCTGTAGCAGAGAATGTGCACCCCACCACACCTCAGGTGACCTGCAATAGCATGACATTAAGTGGCCTTGCTAGTATGGCTGCTCTAGGGTTCAAGGCTCAAGTGGCAGGCCTGTTGAATTCAGAAGGACTAAATAAGGTTACTGAACACGCCTGCATTCTCGAAAGACAGCTCAGAATGCCAGAGGCTTGGGATGCTCATCCATGTCAGGCGCAGGCAACTTCGATGGGCTGAGAGGTCACATTGTCCCCTGGAACCCACACAAGTAGTTGGATTCCCAGCAGAATTGCTGGAAATTCGGTGACAACAGTGGAACCAGCCACCTAGAGAGGTGGTGGGATGTCCCACACTGGAGACATTCAAAAAGAAACTGGACAGCCATCTGAGTGGGATGGTGTAACTTGGTGTCCTGCAACAGCAGGGGGTTGGACTCGATGGACTTCATGGTCCCTTCCAAGTCTTGTATTCTATGATTCTATGGCATCCTGGTAACAGAAGGGGGCATGCAGGGGGGTCACAAGCCCCCCATGGTGACTGGATGTGGCTCATGGCCCATGTGTTGACCATCCTGCATCCGTTTTAAGGCAGGTTGATTGTTGGGGTTCCTTGTTTTGCGATAATGCCTATAAATGCGATAAGAGCCTCAAGCAATGACAATATACTGAGCCACACCGCTGCAACACTGTACCAAATCTTTCTATGAACATCCTTCTGGCTACAGATTACATTATTGCCATGGCATTCTTTTTTTGCCCTGTCTGAATAGCCAGCTTCCATGATTTTGTTTCTGCCTTTTGTTGGTTTTTAATAATTCTTGTGCACGAACTAGGGACGATCCCTTTCACAAACCTGAGGGTCTCAAACAAACAAAACAACAAAAAACTCAGTTTATTTATCTCTCTTGCAATTAGATGATTCAGCTGTGCTTTGTTAGATGCTTCAAAAATAATGAGTCATTTTACCCAGAAAAAAATTACTTTCAGAAATTGACTCACATAGTTGGAGTATTGATTTACAATGAAAAACAACTTTTTTTTAATTTTAGCTTCACTAATCATATAAAGGGTTCACACTATTTTCCCACCCACAGAAGTACCCTATCCTTCCAAGGTAAGGTATTCTATTTTCTCAAAATATCTAGCAAGATTAATATGGTGTATTAGACGGAGAGAGAAGGTCATCCAGTAAGCTCAAAGTCTAGAGGAATTTAAACCAAGTCTCTTTGGTCACCCTCCACATCACTTCCTCACTAGATGAGTGGAGATTAACTCATTAGTGGGTTTGGATCCAGCCATCACATGAATAAGATGTAACTTCCCCCATCTTCTCCCTCTGCAGCCCCACATGCATGCAACATACCTGCTTTGGAGGGTCTCCCAAACCTCCAGAGAGGTACCAAAATAGATGTATGGGGGCTAGTGTGGGAGAGGAAAATTCATTCTACCTGTTACCCCTTCCACTGGCAAAGTAACACCATCAGCCACTACCCCAGGTAATACCAAGAGCAAAGGCCAGTGAAGCAAAGGGTGGTTTTTGTTTTTAACCCATGCTTCACAGAAGAGAAGGAAATGATGTTAGCTATGTCTACCCTCTTCTTGCAGCTGAATGTCTATGTGGGTGGTGTACTTGTCTTTGCAGTCGTTCTCATTCTCCCAATTGTAGAGTCAGTGTACATAACAAGCTAAGATCATAGATTGTTCTGACAACTGACACTGAGAGTGAATTGCGCTGCACAGATGCACACTTAGCGCTCAATGCCTGTAACATCAAGTGAGGACTTACATATGTGAAAGGACCCATCATAGCTCAAAGCCTACAGAGCTTTCATCTCATTGGCATCACGTCAAGCTCAACCCTTTCCAGTCAAGGCAATCCGTGCTTCCATGTAGTGACTTAAATTGTTTGGCAATGAGACAGCGTCTCCCTGCCGCCTCGTGCACTCGTTATTGCGAAAGAGGTCCACCCAGAAAGGTGCAGTAGTGGGCCAGCAACTTCTGTCCCTGTGATCACACAACTCTCTTGCCCATCTCCAAAGTCCACACATTACCAGTGGATCTCTGGACTAGAAGGACTCTGTATGCAGGAGCTTCCTGTCTACAATGTCTGTGCCTGGCAGATGAGTGTTACCTGGCTTGGCCATAGAAATGTGGGACCTCAAGGAGGATACAGCCCTATCAACCTTTGCTATGTGCAGAGCCGTTCACGCCATGAATGCAAGAATGAGGCTGGCAAGTATTGAACCTGTCTTTGTAAACAAGGCTTTATATTTACTTTAGGGGGAAAATGTGGTCATTTTTGTCCACTTGAGGTTCCTCTAAAGGATGAGCAAGTCACACGATCAGCACCAAGGGTCACCCCATGAATATATTAGAGAGGTGGAATACTTGCTTATTTTTATATAATCAGTAAAGAGATATGATCAAGAGATTAGCAAGCAACCATTATGCAATTATTCTTTAATATTATTCTGAAACTGTTATCCTTGTGCTGGGTTCGGTTGTGGGGGACTGTGCCTTATTATATTTATTCTAGGAAGTGTTTTGAATTGCTTAAGAGCTGTACCCCCTTTTAGTCTTTCTTCGAAAGACCCACTTCAATGAATTTGATTTCAGATGGGCCATGACCAGATTCAGTCCTATGTGTTGGAGAATGCTCAGTGCTTTTGAGGATTGCATTGTGATCATGGCTTGTTTAAAACAGGATGTATTAACTTTGCTGCAGCCCGCCACCTATTGCAGCAGTATTACTGACACCATAGCATCAAATGCAACAATATGGTTTCAAAACATTCTGTTTGAATTAATGATGGCTTCAGACTTGTTTTATTTCTAGGTGAAAGTATCATTTTTTAGCATTTGTTACCCTCCCATTTCTGAAACTTATTTCCATAATGTATGGAATTTATGAAGTTTTATGAACTTCTTCTGTCTTGCCCACATCAAGAAACTCTGGTGGGGGAGGGGGTTCTAAATAGCATTGCAGGAGGGAGTAAATAAAACATTTGCATCACTCGTCCATAATTCTGTGCTCAGGCAGTCTTCATTCACGACAAAGTGTGAATTCAGAGACTTCCCTCCTTTTTACCAAAACTGACTCTTTTTGTTTTATTCTTACATGGGGGTGCAATTTTACCCCTATTTGAATAGCTGAGACAACTCAAAACCATGTCCGTAAAGGGACTGGATTCAAAGTGACCCTGCCAAGTGCTGTTTCAATTCACTAGTTACTCATCGTAGCTAACAATGCTTAGCTCAGAGCCTGTTCTTGAGAAAGGAGCAAGGAAAATTAACAAAAAATCATTTTGCATATTCTCATAATGTACAAATTATAGCACACGTGATGGGCAGCAGTGAAGTGGATCTTCATTCATTCCCATCCCTACCAGCTCATACCAGCCAGGGCAAAAGGTTAGCTAGCAGGCTCAGGTTAGGTCCATCCAGTTGATCCAAATCCAGATCCTCCTCATACTCTGTTCTGGGGGTTTGAGGAACATTCCACCTGTTATTGTTAGTGGAAGTGCCTCCACCAACAGCCTTCCACCTACCTGGGCCCAGAGGAAACAACTGTCCCACTGGCCACCACATACGGTTCCAAAGACATTGCTTGCTTGTTGGTTGGTTAATCAGCCTAGTTTATTATCCCATAACTGAGCTGCTTTAAGTAAATATAGAAACAAGGGATGGCTACTGGATGTCTTTTCTATTCCCACCCAAACACAGTGAGTGTTGCCTATTTAAGTCCACAAAAAGAAAACACATCTCAAGATGCTAGAAGAATAACTTTATTTTTATGAAATCCCAATGAATTTTGGCCCAGATTTTCTTTAGGGCCTTCTTTGGGGAATTCTTAAAAATAGCTTTCAGAGAACTTTGCAAGACGATTTTCATACACCTGGTAAGTGGCAAGTTATACAAAAATCTTAGCAATGCAGACTACCCAATAAAGCCAAAGAATGTTTTATTACCGATTGCATTTATTCTGTTTTGTTCAGGACTAGGCTATAGCCATGGCTTTGCAAAGCAGGACAAGCATCACTTGTACTAAAATGCATTCCACCCCACAGATATGGTGAAAGGATTTGATCATCGCAAACTTTAGCTTTGCCCTGTCTTTACTTTCTGGACTCCAGAGCTAGTTGATCTGAAACTCTATTTTCACTTGCTTACATAGGTGGAGAGCTGAGGGAGAACACCATGAGAGGCAGGTGAGCAAGAAGGTTGCAATGCTTAAGAGCAGCAAGTCCAGGGGACACTTGCCACTGGGCTCCTGCTAGAATGTGGGCTCTTGGGAGCTGCTCCACCCATGCCTACCCTTGGAAAACCAAAGAGGGCAGTTCTTTCCATATTGGCTGAAAAGTAGAGCAAGGGCTCCTCTTTCAGACTTCCAGGCCTGAGGTTGCAGCACCTCAGAGCCAAAGCTCCGAGCAATCCTATGCTCTCCACCAGGTGACTTTATGAAGCCATAGAGCGAACCCTCTGTGAAATAATTCCTGCTATGCTGCTGCTTTGAAGTCCAGTGACTATCACTGCCCTTGTTTAGTAGTGAAAGAGACATATCATAGTTTGTTGGTCTTATCTTTGTTCTCTAGCTTCATTGTGCCCGTGAGCTGTTCCAGTTTTCTTTTAGGTTTAAGTAGATATTATAATGTAGAGTTGGAAGGCGTTCGTTTGAATCTACAAATATATTCCGTATGCCAAACTCCCCACAATAATGACAAAACAGTGGGTTGTCTGATATCATTCTTAGACTGAGCTACCAGAGAATGACCTTCACCAGCTGTTGTGTCTTTCAAGAACAAGAATATATAACTTAGAGCTAATTCAAAGGGAAAATGGAAAACAATATCCAAATTTGATCAAGGGTCAGAATTTCTCCAGTGAGATCATTCTCACAACTGCTAGGAATGCTTCTCCACAAATCTACACATTTACAAACCTATACATTGGCATGGTTCATATGGCAGAGCAACTCAACCTGGGTTAATCAAACCTCAAAGTGCCCCAGTTCATGCCAGTCACTCTTAGGAATATGCAACCCTACCTGGGGGTGGGGGGGGTTGGGGTTGCATATTCAACAGTTTTTAAATTATCCACAGTATGTTCTAGGGTTATGCAAGGGTTGTTCATCCATCTAATACCCCCCACCTACTGGGTTCACAAGATACAACATCTTCCAGTTAGGACCTGAAAGTTCATAACGGTGACCAGCATGCACCCCAGTTTTTAAAGGGTTAATTAACCCAGAGTAGGCTGTTGTGTCACGTGACCTGGCCTACCAGAGAGCTCTGCAGAGCCTGTCTTGGCTCCTGCAGGCATGTACACAAAGGCAGACAGATCCACAAACTAATGCATATCCTTCTCATGCTAGCCAGAAAAAAGAAGACAACAGTGGTTGATGTGCAACATTTCTGCAATTCTAGTGTAAATAATTCTAATGCAATAAGGATGCAGTGTCTCCCTCGCACAACCGGAAACCAGCTTGTGCTGGACACTGACTTGTCCCATTTTAGAAGAGCGAATTCAAGCTAATACATGAGCTTGGGTTAGGAAGCACTTGTCCACCACTGTATTAGTGTTCATTTCCACTAGTGCCAGGTGCTTAGACCTGATGGAGTGCCAACTGTGGATACTCCCCACTATTTATATGGTAAGCTTAAAGCCATATAGACAAAGAATGGAGAATTATGTTTGTTGCAGCATGTACCCCTGCAAAAGGTTGTGATATGCTGTCTGATTTTTAGGAATGTTAATAACCATGCCAGACAAATCTGCCTGGGGGTGCGGGTGGTCCAAACATCTTCCAAACTTCTTGAAGTATGGGTCAATTCTGAAATAAATCTGGATTGAGCTGGAGAGGTTTTCAGGCTCTGTGCAGTAATAGTAAAGTAATGGTAAGAGTATAATAATATCTGTGTATTATCAGAATCTAATGTGTACCCAACCCAACACAGGTGGGAGAGGTCTGTTCATTCTTAGTATTTCTCTAGTCTAATTGACCAGTGAATCACTGGAATAGAGATAGCCCACACCATGATGACATAGATTCTCAGCATTTCAATTAATGTACTGGAAAGCCCTTTTAGAAGCAAAGACTCTATTTTGGTTACCATATTGCTAAAGAAGGCAAGGATCATGATCCAATTAAACCCACTTCTATGTATTACTTTTAGGGCACAATCCTATGCATGTTTACTCAGAATTAAGCCCTACTCCATGTATGCTGAGATAAGGATTGCAACTTTTGAGTTGGAGCCAATATCTGCTTTCCACAAGAGGATAGATATCTTGTGGTATCCTGTGGAATAACTATCTTAAGGCATGCATAAGGTGCCATCATCTTCGGTTTCTTGGCTCCCCACCACCACACACCACTGTTCATTGCTTTCGACAAGCTCACTTCACCTTCAATAGCATTTTCTGGGGACTCCTGTTGAATGGAGCAAGGAAGAAATCTGCTTCTGCTGGTGCAAATTAGTTCTGCCTAAATCTGGATGAAACCATATATTATCAAAACTGATCAGATGTTGCTCGGTAAATGCCATTCTATTTTCTTAGATCCTGACAGCAAGGACTAAAAATGCTTTGGGAGCCATTTTCCATGTTCAAAATTGTGTTTGCAAAATACTGTGCTAGTCTTTCCTGACATTCTGGAGTAATGCCACTCTTAAGCATCCGTTTTAAATGGATCGTTCTCAGATGCTTACAGTGCACCCTTGGCATGCTGTGCTGCAGCACCTTTCTCTCTCCCTGAGCACCCATCCATTGGCATCGGGGCAGTGGCTGAAGTGCTAGGAGGTAGGAAGTGCTAAACGTAAATAGGTAGGATGAAGAGGGTTCTGATAAAAACTGGATGTTATAATTTCAAAATGGAGAAAACCTTTATTGCTTGCTTCTTTGTCTGTTTCTCCTTCCCACTTTCACGTGGGGGAGTCCACAGTGCAGCCAAACTCCTTCTCTCTCCCTGGCAGAGCATGCAGGCTCCTCTCACTCCCCATCTTAAGAATGGACCCAGCTGCAAGCTCCCAGCTTTGAGCATCAGCTAGTCCCCATGCCCACCACCCTACACAGCTCCCATTGAAGCCACTTTGTTTAACATTTGCTTAGTGAAGATGCTGCAGAACTTGAAAATCTGCATGCTATTTTTGCCTGGACCTAAGGAAGAAATTGCCCTGGTGCAGATTCCTGAATAATTGCAGGGCTTTGTGTGTAGCTGCTTCACATTTCTGTATTCTGTTCTAGAAGCAATTGACTATTCTATATCTCCCCCTGCTTCTCCTTTTAATGGAGGAGATGTATGTAGGGCGTGCACCTTCCCTGGGTACTCCTCTATGCACTGGAGAGCCTAATTCTGTCTCTACAACCTTGAATATGGAGCTTATTCTCTCCTGCCAGCTTCCAGATGATTTTCATTGCATGACATTCTTCTCTGGTCCTTCCTTGCTACTATAGTGTAGAAAGCATTATTCTCAATCTGAATTAATAGAGGCACAGCTAATATTTGAAACTCTAGCATGAAATGACATTTTTATTTCCTTTTGCATCCAAGTGCAAATCCCATACACACACCATATAGATTCTTGTTAGCACTTTAAATTGCGACCAATAAAATATGCCATTTCTCAAAGTCAGAAACCTCATGCTCTGGCTTAAATGTCGTACTACCAAATGCATGGACTTTCCACATTATGTAAAAGGTTGTTCTGCTCTGTTCTGTCTTGTTTAGAGTGGGGCGTATTCAAGTGTCATGCTGCACATGGCTACCGACTGCCACTGTTGCTGCATACGCCCCTGCAAAGGTTGAAATCGGGAATGCTGGTCAGTGGTGATGCCTGCCATGATTAGACTTAATGATGAATGGAACCAGATGCATATTTCCCATCAACCCCTATTCTGATGGCTTGGGGGTGAAGCTGGGGCATACTTGGCTGCGTACTAAGATGGCCCCATCACAGATAATCTACCTGGAACCATCTGCTCCCTCCCAAGCCAAGGGAGCAGGTCCATTCCCTACCATCACCACCACAATCACCACCAGCAGCTTGCATTTTAATAGCATTTCAAATGGCACCAAGTGCCCCCTCCCTGAAAGAGACTAGACATGGGCACTAAACCGTGGTGTGTTTTTTTCTTTTTTCTTTTCTTAACACTGAGATGGAACTAGATCTTTGCCTACTGCATTCAAGTGCTACAAGCCCTCACCACAAAGGCTGATTGAAATCTACCAGCGTATTCATAAAGGATCGTTTTTTTAAAAAATTGGGATATTGTTCCTGTGATAACATGAAAGCAAATATTATCACAGTAAGTGAATAAAGGATTACTTGCTTTGTTACATATTACTTTCAAAATTGTATTCAGAATCCTCAGTGCAGGACAATCCTTTGTTTTCTTGTGATTCCATCTGCCGAATAATCAGCTAAACAATACTGAAAAGTTTCAAGATAATCATCACCAAATTCCATATCATTAAACCAACAATTTCATTCTATGTGTATTGTAGACACACGTACTGGATAGAAAGGGAAAGAACTATAGCTGGTTAGATGAGAGGAATGACAGAGATCATTTTCACCAGTTCCCCATTCTCCATAGTCCCCATTCCCTTGTATCCCCCAACGACAGCTACTACACTACTCTGGAGCATCACCAGCACCTCTGGAGCAGAAGCGGGATGCTTGGGCAGACAAATAAACTGGTAGCAGTAGCTTCTGCCCATTCTTTTCCAGCAAGAGTCTGATGAGATCCACTCAAAAGAACTCTGCATCCAAGCCACTGTCTCCCCAAAGCATTGGAAATTACTCAAGGAAAAATAAAAAACCCACAGCTTTGGAAGCATGTTCAGCTCTCTGCCACTTCCACAAATAGCCCTTTTTTCAGATCGCAGCAATGATCTTAAGCCTCTGGAAGTTCATACGATCTTGGAATTCGGACAACAAATTTTAAATGTCATTCACATGGAGTTTGTACAAAGCGGCATTTCAAAAACTAATAACATCACCAGGTCAAAACTGTTTGCAACAACATTTAGGCAGCAATTTTATATGAATTTACTAGGAATAAGTCCTGTTGACCTTAGTATGGATTATTGTAAATAAATATTAAAGGATTGTCATATTAGTTAGTCTTGGATGCATCATATATGCCCACCAGAACATCTATTTGCACAAACCAAAAGAGATGCTCCTGAGTATCATGTGGCCATCACATGTAACTTTTGCTGCAATGTGAAAAACTACAGATATAAGCAGAAATCAGGATCGTTTCCAGCATAAATTGTAGCAAATCTCTGCAAGCTCCTTCTGGATACCACAGTAAAATTTATCAGTATGTTATTTATACAAAAAATACCTTTTCTGTCCTATGAATGCTGAGGTCTAAAACGCTTTATAATGAACATTGGCGAGAGTATTTTGCATCACATGCTAATAACATCTTTAGCAGCTTTGGGTGTTCATGATATACCTTGATGCAGGAAGCGCAATTTGCTTCTATTGGCATAGTTGGAAAAGCATGAACCTACTTTTATTTTGCCAATCTTTTATCAGTAGTAATATCATCACCTTTATTTTTTCATATTATAAGGATGGTGTGAAACCAAAAATGCCAATTTTGGCTTTTGGCAGTCCAAACTTAGTTCATCTAAACAGGTGCTCTTTAAAACAATTTATCCCACTTCTATCAAATGGATTAAGCTCCCAGTTGCAAACAGGATTGTATGCCCCGTAGGACCTATTCCCACATTAATATGCTTATGATTATTCTTTCCATTTTCAACCTGAGTTTAATCCGGGATGAAGGTGGCAATCTTGGTTAATGAAAATATTCTGCTCTTTAATGTTCTGATACAGCATTTGTGATGGAAAACCAGAATTTCACTGGCATTGGCATATGCATACATATATTTCACTGGCATTGTATATGCACACAATAAGTAAGTTCTATTATGTTCAGAACTGAAAGAGAATGAAGGAAACACATTTATTTAGCTTTGGATAGTGTCATTTTTCTATATGTTGAGAAGCATTTAAATGGCAAGAGGTTTTGGAAACTCCTAATGGGATGATTCAGCTCTTCTGTGTTGTCTATTGATTTTATTTCTTATAAGTTTATAGTAGATTAAGATACATGTAAAAATAAACATTCATTTAATCATTTGTGTTCTAAAGGCCAATTCAGAAATACAACAGTGCGTACCTCCTAATCCTGGTCTCAGGCGGTTATCGTAACCATCGAGTAAACGGTCCAGGATTCGAGTGAATATTGTTGTGTTGTCCTTAATTTCATCTTGTAAGGAAGTTTGTCCATAGCTGAAAAAAACAGTGCTGTTAACATTATGAACCATTAATCCACCAACAAACCTACAGAATCATAATTCTGAAATCTGCTTAATCTTGCTTATGCTGATTTGTAGATGCAAAATCTCTTCCATCAAGCCAGATTATGGCAGCATTATAAGATCTTTTCTCCTACATATTTCCTTTTTAAGGTATATACATTCATTGAAAAGCTCAGAAATGGATAATAAGATAGAATTGAGGCCATTATTGTTTACCCCATCAATCAGATTTGCAATATTTCTGCTTTCCAAACTGAGGGTCTGCTGATAGCAAGACAGTGAATTTCCCTTATGCACCCTCCAAAAACACTTTGCTATAGAGTGAAATGAAACATGAAATGCCTCTGTAAGTGATTTAGTAAATAAGGCAAAAGAAATCTAATGAGAAACATATCCATTGGAAATGCATACCACTGATTTCAAGTAAGGACATTCAAAATAGCAACCAAAGATATGGTCTCCATGCTGGATAGCTTTTGGCACCTCAATAAAAGGTATATTCATTTTTACTTTGTTATTTTGTAACTTCTGTTGTAAACTGCCCAGAGTTTTGGCTATGGGTGGTACAGAAAAATTATAATAAATAAATAAATACACAACCTACTTAAACTTTCTAAATACTAGTTAACCATTATTTACTATTTAATACTTTCTAAATATTATTGACTCTGTTGCTTTGAAAGAAAGCCCAGAAAGAAACCCCTGCAGTATTTCCTGTTGAGCAGGATTTTTTAAAAGAGATTTTCTACCTTTTTCTCACATGCATTCTGGTAGATAAATACATCTCTGTACCCAGCATACCTGGCTGCAGGTGGAATGGTACCACTCTAGCAATTCAAGTGCAATAATATGGTTTTCCAGTTTATGCAGCAATTCTTAGGATCAGGCCATTAAAATTAGTCTTGAATATCAACATAATTTCCAAAATGTCCGCTGAGAACCAGTGTGTTAGAATGGTTATACAGACCCCTTTATACCGCCATATGGTTTGTCGTGTGTGTGTGTTTGTGTATAAAAAAATATATTCTCGTAGCCAATGGTTTATGAGAATATATCCATGGCTATGAGCTACGCTTTGGCCCTTTCCTCAAACACCTGAAGTTCTTGTCATTAAGAAAGTGTTTCCCTTTCTTCCCTTTCAAGTACAAGTCATTCTGTTTTCTTCTAATCACCTATCATGGTTGTCTTGGAGCCAAATCTTGGAGTCCTTTTCCTGCCCTTTAACAAGGAAAGTTCCTATTTGCAAAGTGGGATATCTGCCAGTGTAAACTCAGCAGGACTTAGCCCTTGAATCCCAAGATACTTTCCTTTCCATCACTTTGTCACCTGCATCGTTTCTGAATCAGCATTCTTGGGTATCTGATGTGATGTGATTAACAAACGCATTTCCCTTTGAAATACCTGTCAACCATATTTCTTCTTCAATGTTAGCAGGAAGAGTATTTCTTTCAGTTATACTTATTCTATCCAGTAACTATCACACTCAAGGAATGAGTTATGCAATACTAAAGTTATCACTGAAACAACAATCTATATAAGTTGTTTGCATAAAAGATGGGGAACAGCCAGTTCAACCTGTTTTATAGGTGAAAAAATGGCAATGGCATTTCAAATAGATTTATTTTCCTGAAAGAAAATCTCAAAACAGCAGCATTTCTTTTATGCGCGTAAATGCAATCATCACTCACATCTCTTCAACCTATTACATCGAAAGTCTGTAGAATGTGCTTATATAAGTGTATAGATGTGTGATAATTACAGTTAATTGATTTTCTCTTTCTAAAGGTGTACAACAATTCCTGTCATAACCACAACTTTGCAAATGGAAGGACAGTCACAGTGATTTTTAAACATCATAGAAGCTTTCCTGTTTCTTGGAAATGCAAAAGATGTTATGGAACAAGAGTGCTTATCTATATAATGTCTTAATCAGCATTTAAGGGCCACTTCCCACATGAAAATAAGGTGAGTCCCTGATGGGTCAGGCCACATCAACTGTGTCTTTCTGTAACATTTGAAAGTCATTTGCGTTCCAGCAAACAGACCCTAAACATGTCCTCAAGAGCCACGACTGGCGGAGCTTGCCATGTGATTTCAGACACACAAAAGCTTTTCAAATGTTTTAGACATGATGCAGTCAAACTCACACAGAAACACAGCAAAGACAGACTTTTCCTGAATACATGGATGGCACTCTGGACAGTAGCAATTTCCAGGTGTCTTGTGCTTTTGTACAAGGCTGTATTATCCATAAAAAGGAGGATTTCCAAAGTGTTTCTCTGATGCACATGCCATTACATTAAATGACAACACCATCCTTTGAAAACTAGACTGATTTTTATTAACTCTACTGCAGTGGAATATATCTCAGTTTGAAGGTGGGTTACAACTATGAGCACAATCCAGAACAAATGCACTTGTAAATGTATGTATATGCTTGAGGAGAGAAGAGCAACATGATATACCAGTGCAAATACAAAGAAGACATACTTAATTATACGTTTTCCTGAATGTGATGTTTTTCATATGCCAGCTCAAATATCTGGCTGTTTTTCCAACTGAACACTCTGCCAAGTAGCCATGACCTTCTCCATGAAAGCATATAATATTAACATCAGCACTTTTACCCCGTAACAACACATTGGAAGTGTAAAACTACCAATGTTTTATCATTTCAATTTATCTCTGGGACAAGTAACCAGCCTCCACAAAACAAAAGCATCTAAGTAGCATTATGAATACTACTGTAAACAGAAACCATACATTCCATTCCATTCTGTATTTTTGATCTGTTGGTCGTAAGAGGAGCTCAAACAAGGATGTGCAAACATTTTATCTGTGAAATGATGGCTTTTCAACATGTACTTTCAACATCTTAAGGGAAAAGTCAATTGACCATGTTTGTGGTTTTACGCTAAACAACTGTATAATAAAACACTGTGCACTAACTCCATCTACAGGTCATTATAATAGTGACACCTAATATAATTTTTCAAAAGCCAGAAAATGCTTCTTGATTTGCACTTCCAAATCCACAATTCCAGTCAAGCCTATATGTCAGTATATGGCAGTGAGGAGACAACAGAGTTGAAAAAGCTCCCCATGGATCAATCCCCACATTCTATTTATTTCTTTTCCTTTTCTTTAGGCATTAATGTAGCCTTCCATTCTATCATCGCTCATCAGCTACACAACTTAGTCACGCACATCTTTTGTTCATATGCCTGATTCTCCTGTCCTCCCAGAAGAAATGTTTACACTAAATTTGGTGATCCTCTGCCATTCCAATCATTCATACAAAAACATATTGTTATTTATGTATGTGTTTGATGTAAATATGATTGCTGAATAAAGGAAAGGGAATCAGGAGAGTTCAAGAGTCAAAAGATAGTTTTCAGAAAAAATGTTTGCCATAATGTGCATTTCAGATTAAAAATTATGTTTCCAATGGTACATTAATCCATTTGATTCATTATTGATAGATTGGCAGTATCTATGAATTGTCCCTCCACCATTCTGCATGCTTGAATCATACTTTGCATTTCAGTGATGTGGCCGCTAATACTTGTGGCCCTGGGTGGTATCCTCATCATGCATGTCCTCACGTGATCCACAATTATCTATTAACAGATGCAGTATATGGGCAGTGCTGTTCATGTTTTCAAATTCAATGCATTTTCACAGTCTGCCCTCATGAGTAAGCTCTGCTTTAATGATCAAGTATTTAACAAGCAATGATCCACCCTAGAGTCTGGGTCTCACTAATCTGAATGAATGCAGAAGATAAAATGAAGAAATTACCATATATTGCTAAAATAATGTTGTTGGGGGGGTTCTCCACCTTTTTCCTAGGCAGAATAAATTCTTGTAAAATTCTCCTGAAAGAGGACTATTTCTGACTGCATTTAAATCATTACTCTAAAATTATTGTGGATAGTCTTTGCTGAACTATTTCTGAACACCAATTGCACTAAAGATGTTATGCAAACAAACTGCAGTTTTATTTCAATCTTCTCGTATTTTGATTTAGCTGGGATTTGAGTGGGATTAACTTCCCCCAAATACAATTAGTAGTAGCCCAGCCCAGGCGCTGCTTGTTTCTTATTCTCTTGTTGTGAGCAATAACAAAAGAGTTCCAAACCGATATGTGCATGTGGTTTGGGGCGGTTGTGTGGTTGTTTGTTTGGTTTTTTTTTTAAAAAAAGCTCTTTTCCCACCTTCTTCCAGTTAGTGTGCTCATAAGGAGAATCCAGGCCCAAAGGCGGTCATAGAGAAGATGTGTCATCTTCATGGTAGATTATGGAAGCTGAAAATAAAATACAAACACAGGTAAGCATTGCTTGTTTAGAAAGACTGCTTGAAAATACAACAGGTCTGAAAGAGCTTCAGATGGTTTTGCTTGAAGTCCAACCAGTGGTGAACCATTCAAAGGAAAAGAAAATGGCCCCATCCATTTTGCACTTAATAACTTCCCTTTCTAGAGACTGGTGCTCCATAGAGAAATTTCCTCTAGTCAACTTCAGGCTTAAAGAGCCCTGACACCCAAATTAGTGCTCTCACAAAGTTCTCTCTTCACCCAAAGACCCTTTAAAGTATAGGGTTAGTAAATCCATTTCACAATAACAAATAAGGGAAGGGTTGTAAATATTATTTTAGTTTTAACGAGTGGGATTTGTCCTTTCACTGCCTCGGTCAGTGCCAAGGGAAAGAGTGGTCCCTAAAGTCCTGGACAGCTATTGGAGGTCCTGATGTGGAGAGAACTTTCTTGCTGAGAGATCTCTATGCCTCTCCTCTTGGTTGCCAAGCAATTTTGACAGCACTATAATATGGAAGAGTGTAACATTTACTGGTATAACATCCAGGTTTTCATTGTTGACCATACATATTGATGCTTCCATCAGTAAAGAACACACATTATAATCAAATCATGTGCTGAAGACTGCATGCATATTGTGCTTTCCCAAATTGCTAACCAATCTTCCCTTTTTATTGTTAGAAGAATAACCCCGTTACAAAAATCTCCACCTGCCTCCCCACATTATGACAGATCCCAGTCCAGTTTCAATTAATAACAAAGCAAAACCCTGCCCCACTTCTTCCTGCCCCCCATCCCACCTACAAACTTAGCCAATATTTCTGGAAGCAGCCTCAGCATGCAGTTGATCTATTTAGGCAGTGCCGCTGCTGACTTGCTCTGCCTAGTGCTGGAATCCACTTTACTTGCCTTGTTCTACAGAATTGCTGGTGCTGAGCCTGACTAGACTGTTGAAAGTGATTTCATGGAGAAGCACAATTTTAGATAACACACCACCATTGCAAAAATGCTATGGGGTGGTTGTGTTTGGAGTGTAAGCTTAAAGCTCAGCGCTCAGTAACACTGAGCAAAATTTAGAGGGGTGTCCATGTGCAAGAGCAATGGAAAAGCAGAGAGAGAATGAGAGAGAGATCCTCGTGATAGCAGGATGCACTGAGAGTTTCACTGCTTCCCCTGAAATGTTGCATCTCAAGTCTCAAGAAAAGAAAAGAAACAAGAAAAGAAAAGGCACAGTCTCCTTTTAGCCTTAACTTTCGTGCTATGCTGCCCCCACAATTTCCCACCCTGCACTTAAAACAAGCAAGCAAATAAATACATAGAAGTCACCAATTCATCATGACTGACTGTGGATGCAGCCTGTGGAAGGAACGGATAACAAACTGCAAAGAAACCAGAACGAGAGAGCACCAAGTGCAAAATCATCTCCTTCCAATTGCCTCCTCAGCCCTGCTTCCCCTCCATCCGCCACCATCATTTCAAATAGTTCAAACCGAGCGAGCAAAGCCGAGCAGAGATACCCGCACACGTCTTCCATGTTAGGCACATCCGCTAAAAGCCACAAGCAACATCACGATGCCTTTCTGGAGGACCAATTTTGCCTGGTTCTGAGCCTGAAATGGAGACTTTTTTCGGGGCGTGGGGGAGGGTTGCAGCCACTATCGCAACTTTGCATTCCTCCCTCTCCCTGGGAAAGTCATCCTCGGCACCACCAGCGCCGACACCCACCGCCCTCCTCTCCCCCTCCTCCCAAATGCATGCATGCATTATTACCGTGCCGCTGGCGGGTCCCGTCGCGCCCCCTCCCCTTTTCCTTATCAGTTGTCCATCGATCGCTGCGGATTTTCAACCTGGGGAGGGGGATGGGTGGGGAGGGGGTGCGGCGGGGGGTGGGGAGGACGGGGACGGGTAGATCCCTGCGATGCTGTGTGCCTGCTCCGGGAGAAGGCAGCGAAATGAAGCCCCTCCACCCAGAAAGGCTCTTCCCGTGGAAAGGAGGAGAGAGAGGAAAGCGAGCGGGAGAAGGCAGAGGGAGCGAGCGGCGCTGCCCGCAGATGCTCTAGTGGGAAAGAAAGCCCCCGTTACCTAGAGACCCTCCGGGCACGGCGTCGCCGCTGCTGCGCTGGGAAGTCTGCCCAAGAGAGTCGCCCGGGAAGCCGGCGCGGCGAGCAGGGCAAGGGCGCTTGGAGCGGCTGGGTGCTCGCCTCGCTCATTCACTCGCTCTCAGCCATCATGGACTCTGCCGCCGCCGCCGCCGCCGCTGTTGCTGTTGCTGCTGCTGCCGCTGCTGCTGCCGCCGCTGCTGTTGCTGCCGCCGCCGCCGCTTCGCTCTCCGGGTTTCAGCACCCAGATTTTCTGTTCCTGGGCTTCAGATCGCGACTCTACAACAACAACAACAACAAAAGCTCTGCTCTTTACCAAGACAGTAGTAGTACGTCCCGGGGTAAACCGGATGTGAAATAGGCTGTGACTTCATGCCAGAGAGATTTTATTTTAGAAAGGAAGGTGGTACCAAGCTCTCATCTCGAGACCAATCCGCCCATTTTTTGCTTTTTTTCTTTCTTTTGCTTCCTTTCTTTCTTTCTTTCTTTCTTTCTTTCTTTCTTTCTTTCTTTCTTCTTCTGTTAATAAGCAGCACAATTTAACTTCCAGTGCTCTCCCCCTAATCCCTTTCTCTTTGGCCGCACACTCAAATCCTTTCTACAATCTGCAGCAGGATGATGGTGATGATGATGATGGTGGTGATGATGATGATGATTTGGGATAGTCGAGGAAAGAGGGAGGGCGAATATACTTAGGACTAAAGAGGGGTGGGGAGAAGCTACACTTACAGTCTTCGGACAGATGCAATTGAATGCTGGTGCGGTAAAACAAAAACCAGAAAAGAAAAAACAACCCACCACCCACCCTTCCCAATCTGCCTTCCTTGTTATTCAATCTTTTGATCAAATATTCAGTCAGTTCATAAATATGAATGAGGGGGAACTAGGAAATGTTAAGGATGCTTCTCTCTCTCTCTCTCTCTCTCTCTCTCTCTCTCAAGCTCTCTCTGGTTTGTAGGTGCACATATTCTGTAGCCTCGGAGGGCTGGACATAAAATCTCGTGTAGCCAGAGCTGTGCTGTGCTGCTAACTGACACTTAAAGAGGAATCCACACAGAGCAGGAGACATCCCAGCCTGTTTTCCTCATACGCCTTGAGACACCCGTGATGGAGAGATGACATTTGTTTAAAGTGATCTTTGCAGAAGTGATGACAAGGAAAACCTGGGATTTGGAGAGGCTGGGTTAACATCATGCCATGTTCAGACCGTTCCGTGTGCATGTGTGTGTACATATGCCAGAACTGCTTCGGAGTGAATGATTTACCCACGTTTGCCAAATGGCACAGGAAAGCGATTCTTTAATATCACTTTGAATAAAAGTCCCTTTCCTGCCAAGCATCCTTTCAATGTCATTGTCTGTTCAAGGATGCATCTGTCACTGCCCAGTAGAATAATAACATCAGGTGGCCAATAAGACACAGCAATACCCTGCTAGATACAGAGTTTTCTCCCGGTGTATGCACACATTCCTATAGTTATATCACTCCCGTCCCCCAACCTCCATGCCACCGCTTCCCCCCACTACTCAGCTGTGGGATTTAGCTTCAGATTTTATGAATGGATGTGTTTCTAGAAGCAAAGTGCCTATAGCAGACGGGCAATGCAGACGGAAGATGTTGCTGAAGACTTTCAGACTGATGTGAGCTCTCCATGGTGCTGGAAAACCTAAATGGAAAGGAGTGCCGTCTGTAAGCAATGCAATTAGTAGTAAACGGAATGAGAAAGTCCTAACACTGAAAGTGCAGCAGCGGTTTTGCATACTGTATGAATCTGCTGCAGAAATGGGCATCAGAAATTCCTAAAAAAGAGAGAAGCGAAGCGAAGCAAAGCAAAACAAAGAAAAACCTGGCTTGCTGGGCTTTCCTTTGCTTGTGGTACCTTAACATAAAAGAGATGGCACCCTTAACCATTTGTATGGGAGGAAGTGGACAGGTAGTGATATACAGCAAAACTGAAATCCATATATGTGAGAGGACAAGAAAATAATACTGATTGCCCTTTAAAATCCGGGCTCCCTTTTGAAGCTCTGCTAATTTGAGGTCCCTGTTCATTCTCACTGCATTATATGTCAATGTCTTTGTTCACCTCTGCTAGAAAAATAAATGCCTAAATATGCATAAAATCCTTTCAAAAACCATTATGTTCTGAAAATATTGAAAGACGTTGCTGTTGCCGTTGCTGATGCTGATGTTTTGTATTTCCTCAGTCATTTCTGAAGACTTCTTATAAGGTTATCCAAGGAAGGAGGGACAGAAGGAATGACCGAGGTGACATGTTCTGGTACATTAGACTCATGGATAGGTTCTTCATTGGTCTTAGAATTAGTGAGTTTTGGGCCATCAGAAAGACATTGGAAATACATTAAGCAGAGATTCTACATGATGCCAGCAAATGCCACCTTGAGTGCAATGACCCACCTTGAGTGATGCTGCTGCTGCCTCCCTTTGTTTAAAAAAATCAAATGAAAGCATTAGAAAAGTAGCATCTACAAAACCAGCCAGGCCAATGCAACAAACACTCTGCTACAGCATCAGACTAATTTAGGGATATCACCCTCACATCCTTAATGCCTGTTCAGCTATCTCACACCCAGACTGGATGCAGACTGCTGAGCAGACCTCCTCACTTACTTGTCTGAAGTTCAGCTCAAGAGCAGAAACAGCAATTGCTGGCCAAGAAGAACCCAGGCAGGATCAGAGCCAGCCGCAAACCATTGATACCAGCCTTGGATTGAAATGATCTCTCGTAGGCTATCTAACTGGGCTGGCCACTTGACTCCTCCCAGCACAGGGAGATTACCAGTGTTATTTTTGTTGATAAGAATTGTTGATCCCACTCCTGAAACATGTCGAGCTCAATCCCATGTATGAGTATTCAGGAAAAGCCCTACAGCTCCTGGAAGCTGTAGGCCTTTTTTCCATCTAAACATGGATTGTGCCCTAAGTCTAAGAGGTGATGTGGCAACACTCAGGGGTGTTGGAAAGGGTAAACTTCCCTGTGGCCCAGAGAGCTAAAGGAAGCCAGCCCAGGTTACTGTCCTGTCACGAAAGGTAAATAAAGGGTTTATTTACCCTAAGGAGTTATTTACCCATCACTAACAGCAAATACAAAGGAAGCCAGAGGATAAATTGTGAAATTGTAGAAAATGATTGTGGGTATTTATATTTGTTTCTCGGTTTCTATAAGCCGATAAATCAGATAATGTAAGATTTCGTGGAGCCAATCAAAAGAAGTATTACAGTAGCAACATTATAACTGATGCAAGCACTTGTCTAGAACAGAAAGAAGGCACTTGTACGGGTAGACTATAGGATGTACCGTTTGCGATGCATGCAGATGTGTACCTCTCTATATAACATTTCTAGAATTGCCAGTCTCAGGGTTCTTTGTGCATAGCCAGGGGAAAAGGGGCAAAGCATCCCACTAATCAGAGCACAGTAAGAACCACTGCTAGTGAAACAAAATATATGAGAGCTGATGTCTGGTTCTCGGCCATATACGCCTATGTTGTCAATTCGATAGCCAGAAATATACAGAGCTTAGAGAAAACAAAAGGCAGTAATCACTTCTTCGGTTTTGATGTATGGCCATGGAGAGGGCCTGAAAATATGGCCTCAAAATGAATTTGTCCTTTCATAAAATCTTTGATGACCCTTTGGCTCATTAGCATCAGAATTCAACAAGGGAAGCATTGGCTATATTTGAACCAAGCAAGTACCAAACAGCAGATTTTCAAAATGTAGAAAAGGATTTTTCATTTAATTAAAAAAAAAAAAAACCAATTTTTTTCATGGCTCATGAAATTGGATCTATGGGATTTAACTCTCTGTGTAGCATATTATTAGTGCTACAGGATTGTTTTGGGCCCAAAAGATCATGCTTGGTGCACCAGCTACAATGCGAAGCTTAAGTGTGTTTAACTTGTGTTTAATTCATGGCAACAGAACTTCCATAGTGGAGCTGGTTAGTTTATGGAACTTGAATAGGTGCGATTCTGAGGAAACAAAAGTTGGCAATACTTCTCCAGTGGCTATATGTCAATGTTAATTATCAGTGTGGATGTGGTTCCCTTCACATGTAAGGCAAAGGCAATCCCCTCCCCCTCCCCCCTACCAACACACACATCTGGAAAAGGGCATGCACCTTTTTATAGAAATTGTAATGTAGGACTCTGATCAATTTGGTACACTACCAAAAGCTGTTGGTTCTGAAATAAGCTTAAATCTAGGGATGCTATTCATGGGAAAGTTTATACATGAGTATAGAAATCCAGAGAATAACCCACAGGAATACCTCATCAACTATGACTGTTTTCAAATATGACATTTCCTCTGAAAAGAAAAGGAAGTGAGGGGACCAAACCTTTCTCATTTGCTACTCCTATAGCACCATTCAGAAAAACTTGGCCACCAGCAGCCTCCTGACTGATTTCAATTAACCTTAAACAAGATTTGCAGCTCACATCCTATCAAAGTTTACTCAGAAGTAAATAATACTAAGATTATTGGGACTTAATCCTAACAAGTATGATAGTATTGCAGTCTCAGATTCTCTCTGAACTGAATCCTAAATAATTGTAAAGGTGTATTTGACACACTTGCATATTCATTCCAAGTGACCAGGGGTTCAATCCAGACTTAAGCTGGATCAAGAGCACTGGTAGAAGTGGACCTCTCCGCATCTTTCCCACAGCAGTCCTTTGAACACAAAGGTTGGATTCATGGGACCATTTTCAGCGATGTGACTAAAATGAGCCGGTATGTTTTGCAACATGTGCAGGACAACCAAAGACTCCTTTTCCATGATCCATAAACCGACCCTAATTCACAGGTTTCAGTGTTATCTATACCCAGTGAAGTTGGATAGCTGGAGCGGTTAACAAACCGTCCATATTCCATGGGCTGTTTTAGGGTTGTGGGTATTTTATTATGATTCTGATGACATGACAACCAAAGAGCAGGGGGTGAGTTACAACAGTGGCACCCATGATGCAAATTACTGTAGCTGAAAACAATCCTGTGGACCTAGTCCAAGAGTCAGGAGACCTTGCTGAATAGCTGCGGTTTCACCTGGCACGGCAGAGGGGAATGCCCCTAAATCAGGGACTTTTAGGGACTGGTCCTTTGCTCTCGCAAATGGTAAATCAATCCAGCCCATGGTAAGGTGTGTGAATGTCATAAGAAGGAATCCATCATATATCATGTGTTTCAATTATTCTAGATTGGGAGGATGAACAATGCAAGTTATGTTCATGCATATATGTATTTATCTGCACAGTAGGCAAGGACAGAGATTGCTTGAGAAAAGGACATGGTTATTACATAGCCTTTTGTAAAGGAAAATTACCCATTTTAAAAAATTCTTCCTATATAAGTCATCTGAAAGACTGAAAGTATATTATTTCTCATTGCTGGCTATTTAAAAAAATCAACAGTCCTTTGTTGATCCAGGTGTGTATATGCCACATTTGACACAGGGCCTTCATACATAACACTAATTGCCCTCTTCCATGTATCTCCTCACAGTCCCAGTGATCTCCTGAAGTTGTCCTCTTGGGGATACCTGATTTAAAATACCAAGTATGTACAGTGGGAGTAAAAATTCTGTATTCATTAGCTGCTTTCTCATAGGTTAGTCTCTTCCCATGGGAATTTAATGAAGATAGAAAAGTAGGGAATTGTTGTAGCACAGCCTTCAGCCTTCAGATTGTATATATTAGGAAAATACAGAAGCTTAACTTCTCTATATGATGTTAAGCATCTACTACCACCACCACTGAACACCATGAAAGAGGTTTATAATGTAATTCCTTTACATCACATTTTAATTACTGAAGCATGGCATGGATATAGTGTGTTAGTTGTTTATTTATGCAAAAATAAGGGATACAAAGAAGGCTGCAATCTCATATATAAAGAATTGGAAACTCTGAACTCTGTCAAGCTTCTGGGTGACTAAGAATAAGGAAAGTATGACAGCTGAATAAAGAGATGTTCTTTATTAATTGTCACTGCTCCTTACTAAGACGCCTGGCATTATTCTGTTCCTCAAACCAGTTAGAAACATTCAGTTTCATATCTTCCCTGAAAAAATAAATGGGCATGAATGAAAAAGAAATACATAAAATATAGGAGAGCCAAGTGGGACAGCATATAAGTTCCATGCAAAACATTCCAGGTTTCCTGTAAGACATCTCTAGATAGGTTTAGGAAAAACTATTATCTGAAACTACTGCTGGTTAGTGTACATTATTCTGAATTAGAAAGACCAGTGGTCTGACTTCATATAAAGGAGCTTCCTGGGCTTCCTGTGATAATTAAGTGGGGTAATAAATTATTATTCTTTCAAGTTTAATGATAAAGTATTTGCAAAATACATGAATGAGCTCCAGTACTTTATTCTTCCCCTCAGTCAAATAATCACCCTATTAAATTTCAGACAAATGGAGCACACATAAAATTAAAATTTAGCACATGGAAAAAAGCACAGTGCTATAAATTAAAGTATAGTAACTAAGAGAGATGTGAATGCCCAGGATGGACAGCATGGCAGTCTGGAAACAGAAAAATGTTCAATGATCAGATTATAATTGTTCAGAACAATCCTCCCTTCTTCCTTCCCTTCCTTGCTTCCTCTTTCTTTTACTAAGAAAGCTAAATTGGTAATGAGGGAAGCAATCAGTACTACAACAAACAATTTCTAAAAATATATTTAAAAGATGCTATGTCCATAAGCAAAATCCCCCAAAATCATATATTGTAATAGCTTTATTAAGCAAACCCAAAGATCACAAACATGTGTGATATGCAAATCAGACAAAAGGGAGGTTGCTGGAACTGCGCCTGACTGTCAGGTTTACAGAACAAAAGAAAGGCTGAGTGGGTGTTGTAGTCATTGACCTAAGAGCCTTAATATGATATGGAAGAGGTTGGTGTGCAGACATTCAGACTGGGTTTCCAGCAGATGCCATAATGGTTCCAGGTTTCCGTGCACCTATTATAATACATGAAGGTTGGAACAGCTCTGAAATGAAAAGGACATTTCAAAGTAGTGCTTTGTGAAATGGCATGGAGAGGTTTTGTTAAAAGAGCATAATCTTCACTGGGCATACACAATCCTTGGGATGCTCCTAAGAACCTGAACAATGCTCTTGCTTCAGCGAAGCTTGGATGTATGCATCTTTATTGCCTCTTGAAACCACTTCAGAAAGTGGGATTAGACTATCCTAGGCAATGAATATGAGATTACCAGATGGACTTTAAAGTATAACAACACGAAATGGAACAGAGAGAGGCCGAAAAAGTTGTATCAGTGGGTTTCAAACTGGGTTGCTGTTGATGCTGCCGCAGCCACCGCTACGATCCAGATTCCGACCCTGGACTGGACCAGGATCTACATTCTATGGGAGGAAGATGCCTATTCAGAGACAGTCTCTCCGTCAAGATTTGGAGGATCCCCACACCAGGGCTCACTTCATTCAGCAGGGCTTCCTGACCTTCTGGATAGCATATCATGGGACCTGAGAGCTGCCACGGAAACTGATGTCTGGATCCAGTAAGTGGAGATTCTGGAGCAATCTTGCCTCATATTTTATTCAGCAACAATTATCAGACCACTTATCCCAGCACTAATCAAATGAATGGCTTCACCACAGAATAAATGGCTGTATAAATTAATCTTAATTTTTGATAGGAAAAATAAATAACAGTGCATATTCAATTGGATACTGAGGTTTAAATATTGTACTTAGCAGCTCTTGCATTTCCAAAAGGGACTTGCTGAACAAGTTATATTTGGCATCCAGAATAGTGTCACTAAAGCTAGTGAAACTATTTTAAATATAGTACCATCTATTAAAACTACTAGTTAAATTCAAGCTTTCTGCCCTCAGTATTGCACTATTACCTAAAAAGCAAATACTCCAACAATCCAGTCTTTTATTAAGGTCTAGGTTTCAGTAAATAAGCTGCTTCCATTTTACAATGCAGTCAACTTAGGCCCCATTCACACATACTCTAGAGCAACCTTCTCCAACCTAGGGTCATCCACATTTTTTGAACTGCACCTGCTAGCATTTCTGACCATTAACCACGCTGAATGAGGCTTATGGGAGAGGAGCTGTAAAACAGGGGCACCAAGCTGGGAAGGCAGCCCTACAGGCATAGGGCGGGCCTTCAACATAGTAGTTATGGGGAGAGATGCATCTTATTTACAGAGTCCATTACGCAGTTCCTTCCCCTGCAATCATCACCCTCCTTCCAGGTGAAGGGGAAAATGGGGAGGAATTATAATTGGCCTCACCTTTATGTTGCCTACATTAAATCATAGTGAGACAGTTGCCACAGGAAAGAAATGTGTGAATGATTCCTACAAATGGAGCTACTTCCATGCATAATAAAATGGGGTCTCTGCTAAAACCCACCATCACGAGAGTGGAATTCCTCTGGCAGTGTAAGACACATGACGCCACACTGTGCATTTCTCCACCTTGTAAAGTTGTTGCTCTTTTGGTTACATAATGATGGATAGTTACCTTAAAAGTTTGGAAAGAGAAACGTGTGTATGCACACAGGGAGAGCATGGTCAATCAACATATATCCCAATTTTCCACAAATACATATGCTTGATATGGTCCACAAAACAGACAGTTTAATTAAGTATAATACTTGCCAATATAACATTAACAATCCAGTTAGGTAGAATGCATTTAAAACATAGACCAACGTTCTAAATGAGCATATACTGCTAGATCAGTTGAAAATATCCAATGCCAACAATATCAACTAACAATCAGCAAGTCATTCAACAGGTCATATTCAGAGCACTAACAAAAGGATCCCTTGCTGACAACATGCTAGCAACAGAAGAGGAAAAGATAAAACTTGAGACAGTAGACCTTCAGTCAGTAGAAACAGGGTCCCAAGTCCACCCAAGCCAAAGAGGGGCAGATTATTCTCCAACCGATTTTCCTTCTGATTGTCTAAATGCAGTAGATGCTTGGAGGGGCATGAGGGACAAAGCTCCACCTGGCAACTGTTCTTATGAAAGGGTAATGCTGAAGGCAGCTCAAACATTTTGCAAAACAGACCCCAGGCTGATGTCATGAATCCCTACTAGACTCATTAAGTTCCACTGCACTCGTAGGGTGAACAAGCAATGTTCAAGATCACCAGGAAACTCCAGCATCGTGTCACTATGCCTCTCGCACCCAATTCCTTTTTGCAGTTGAGATTTCTACTCACTCCATAGTGAACAGTGACTGAATGGCAATTCTGTGCAGACCTCCCCAGATTTGCACCAATGTCCTATTGGTACAAATTTCCACTATAGGCTAAAGTGGGGCTTATTCAATCTACACAAGAAAATTGCACAGATATGGATAATTGCATAAATCAAATTGCATCTAACAACCAAGAGTCACTTCTCACTGGGCAGTTTGGGGTTCCCCCCCCCCCACACACACACATAATGCATAGGCAACATAGACAATAGCAGTTATAGCCTCTACACACACACACACACACACACACACACACACACACACACACACACACGTGTGGAAAGAGAGGAGGGGCAGTGAGAAAGGGAGATACTGAAATAGAATATGAGGAAGATATGAATGGCCAATATATCTGAATAAAGCAAAAGAAACACAGAGATTTACTAACATACAACAAATGAGAATTCAAACAACAATGCTCATGTGTTCCATAGCTTTCAGCCAAAATATTGTTAAGCCCCCACCTTTGTGGGGAATGTGTGTGTGTATGTGTTAAGTTCAATAATGAATTTGAAACAGTTCCATGAATAGAATAATGGATGTGTCACTTGGGTAGACTTAGACAATCCTATTAATTAAACTGCCCATGTCATTATTCATTTGTATTGCTGTTTTGTTGCTTCTTTTAAAAAAAACTTTATTTTTTATTTTTGGCGGTGGTGGGCATTCATTACTTAAATGTACAGACTTGCAAATGGTTCCATTACCTCTTGGAACCTAAATTTTTGTAGCTGCCCAAACTGAAAGTAGTCAAAAATTTAATTTAAGGGATTTTCCTTTTTACTTACAGAAATGGATTGTTTTCTTCTACTTTCATATTCTTACCAGAAGAGGAAGAGAAATAAAGGTTATAAAGGAACTGAAAAACAGACTTGTATTCAAGTGGTCATGCAGACAAACCCTCATGTGCCATGGCTTTCTGATCCTCAGCTCTCCCACCCTGTTAGTAGCCTCCTTTCCTTTGGGGAAGACAAACTCTGGTCCAGGGCAAAGAAATACTGGATATAAGGGAGACATAGAAAGCCCCAGTGTGAGCCCAGAGCAGAAGTACTCCCATCTGCCCAAAGAACTCTAGACTCAATGAATAAATGTAATGAGATCTTCTATAAATGTAAGACTGGATTTTATAATATTACCTGGTGCAATAGTTCATCTGGTTGACTGGGTTTGAAGAAGCACGCCAACAATGCTGTTGTGAGAGACTATTGTGTACTTACACACACATTCATTCATATAGTATTACGGAAATTATCAGTGGTGCACTTACAAGTGTGAGTGAGCTACGATGTGGCTGTGTAATAAAACTGGAGGAGGAAGCTTCCAGCCTCCTAGCCATTACCAGAATGATGGCAGTCACAGCCCAACAGCATCAGGTGGCCAAAGGTTTCCCATCTCTTTCAGTTAATAATCACACAACTAAATTACCTTCCTCCGGGAGAAGGAAAAAGGTGTGAGAGATTCTTAGTTCACACATACCACATCGCTTACTCTTATATCTCCTCTTATGCATGGGTTTCCAAGGCAGCATCCCATACAGGCTGAAGCACACCTAGGTTCAATGTGGTTACGGCCTCATGTTCCCTCAGAGCAGTTGTCCCTAGACTGGTCCCCTCCCAATGTTTAAGACTAAAATTCCCAGAAATTCTGGCCATTGACCATATTGGCTAGACCTGGCAGGAATGGAATTCCAAGACATCTGGAGCACAATAGGTTGGGAAGGGCTGTCTCAGACCATGCACTGGGTCCCATCACTGGGCCCCATCAAAAGAAAGAACTGGGTTTTCTTTTTCTGTTTCTCTCTACAATGGGATTTCCGGACTGGGGATTCCATCATTTGATCTGTACTGCAGTTTGCCATTTTCAGTCTTCAAACGATCCCCATATGTGTGCGGGCAGGGTCTGTATTACATGAATCAGATGAAGGACATAGATTTGTTTGGTTAGTATTTGGTAGGATCCAGATAGACATATCTTTTCCTTTCTTTGTTTAAGGTCGTAGATGTTGTAACCCTTTTCCATTCTTCCCATGCAAAAGTATGAAAAAGAAGGGTGAATGGAAACATAATTTTCAAAGGTCTTATTTACACACCTGTCAAATGGGCACAATAACAAGGAGTGCAAACCAATTCAGCATCATGAAGAATTGGATGTGACCAAGGTTTCCATAACTTGGTTCTCTAGTCATTATGTAAAAGTACAAAACTGAGTTCAGCAACCCATCTCACTAAAATAGTGGCGCCGCTCAATTTTAATCTAAGGTATATGTGCTTTCTATTTGGATAGATATGTCCACCAGTCGAACAAAATGTGCATTTTATTAAACCCCAAACATTTAGTTGTAAATCATGTGCTCAAATGAAGATAAAAATCCCAGAGCAATTCTGTACATTGCTGTCGTGGCTGTTGATGTGACTGGGGTTTTAAATGCTCCTAATCATGTTTATGTTATATGATGACAGCATGCTGTTTCCATCTTTCATTTCAAAGTCACCTTTCTCTCAAAATAAGCACTGTGGCATTCAGTGGGGCAAATGCAACTTAATTGCCTAGACATTTATTTAATTCATAATTGTGTTTTACTTTCCTGCTTCTTATGTTAAATATATCACATAGCTTAGGAAATTCAATAATTAATTTGGGCTCTCCAAGAGAAGGAGGAGGAGGCTGCTCTGCTTTACATTGCTCATAGTGCTTCACAGACATCAACTCAGAAATTCTGACAACAAAGAAATTCTTACTACAAAAGCAACAGAATGAGACTCAATAGGGACAAGTGCCAAGCCTTCCACTTAGGCAAAAGAAAGCAAATGCAGTGATACAAGTGGGGAATGTGTGGCTGACTGCAAAAGAAAAAGACCTGGGAGTTACTGTGGACAACAGGCTAAATATGAGCCAACAATGCAATGCAGCTGCAAAAAGGGGAAATAAAGGGGTGCATTAATAGAAGCATTACTTCAAACCACAAGAAGTGGTAGTTCCCCTATACTCCTCACTATACAGATCTCATTTGGGACACTGTGTTCTGTGTACCAAGATTTAAGAGGGATGCAGAAAAATTAGGGTGCAGAGGAGGGCAACAAAAATGATCCAGGGTTTGGAAACAGTGCCCTATGAGAAGAGACTGAGAGAACTGGGCATGCTCAGCCTTGAGAAGGAAAGACTGAGGGGGGACATGCTATTACTCTTTAAGTACCTCAAAGGCTGTCACAAAGAAGAAGGTCAAGATCTTTTCTTGCTGATGCCAGAGTGTAGGACATGGAATACTCAATTCAAGCTGCAACAACCCAGATTCAGGCTGGGTTGTCAGAGCAATAGAACAGTGGAACCAGCTGCCTGGAGAGGTGGTGGGCTCTCCCACACTAGAGACATTCAAAAAGAACCTGGACAGCCATCTGAGATGGTTGGGATGGTGTAACATGGTGTCCTGCAACAGCAGTAAGATGGACCTGATGGCCTTCTGGGCCCCTTTCAACTCTACTATTCTAAGATACTATTATTCTAATAATATTTTATTAATTTATTAATTTATTATTAATTTATTGTGATATTTATATGCCATCCTATTGCAAAAGTCTCAACTGTAATAGATGATAGATGTGTCTCATTTTGAAGATGTGAGAACTAAACCTGAGAAATTATGGTTGATCTGAGATCACCTCATGAGTTCATGACACAAGTCTGATCTGGAGACTCTCCAGATTACTACACAGTCTCTTAGCCTCTGTGAGACATGAACTCCTACTTCACGATAGCCTCAAATGTTCCACATGTAGCAAGCACTTTCTCAGCCACATTCCTTGGTCATCCTTTATATTTTACACCACAGGCACAGTCCAGCTGGAGTGTTTCCTGTAAAAGTACAAGGGCTGCCTTCTCCCACACTCTAGATGTGTTGGTGTCTTCCAGATACTAGCTGGAGGACTTTGGGATTGTAAGCCAACATGTAGGCTTCCATATTCCTCCTGCAGTTTTTCATATTTGTAATGGACTGTCACTTTTGTTTCCATTTATAGGCTTCTGGGTGAATGTTCAATTCTGAATGAGTGCTGATTATGCAGTATGGAAACCAGAGGGGAATCTGTGTAAGTGTAACAAACTTTCTGACCAATGCTCCTCTTATTTTACTTGAACCCATTTCTTTGTATTTGAACTGATTCAAATAGTGTCCTGTGAAGAAGTCCCAGTGGCAAGCAAACCATGATCTGCCGTGTTTGTGCAGTCCCCCTGCCCACAATTCCATCAACCGAGTGGCAAGCATCCTTTGACTTCTACAGGAAACATTCACAATGATGGAACAAGAGGCACCACTGAGGGAAGGAAAATTAATATCAAACTTGTCAATGTATTTGTGCCTCAAACGCCCAGTTTCTGTACCCCTAGTACAATTTCTAGTACAATCATCAAGGAAATTTAGGCCCAGCTTAATTATCTGCCCTAGGACTACTCAGAAGTGGACAACTTTACATTTTTCATGGTCTCTCACCATTGGTTGTGCTGGCAGGCTGATGGGAGCTGTAGGTCAAGGACATTTGGAGAGCTACAGGAGGCCCCCCTTCTAACATACATGGGCCACATATGGTCAGTGATAGACACATTAGCTATTTTCATTACCTCTCCCAGAACTGTACTCTTAATACCTTTCCTTGAATAAGCAACAACAACAACAAAAAGCCCACCCCATAGCAGGCTTGGATAATAAAGCACCATTTGTTTTATCAGTGCTGAGAAATCAAATGCTTAATCACCTTATAGAGAATTATAGTTTCATAAATTTCTGTTCTGAATGGCTGATGCCAATGGCCATATGACTGCATGATTGATGCTACATACATTGAATAAAGACAGTGACATGCTATAGCTTCTGAAATATAGCAAACAACATTGTTTTCCTTTGCATGCCAAATCAGATACATAATGAACATTGTCAGTAAGATGAGACTGATATAAATTAGAATTCATGGGTAAGCAATCCACCCTGTGCATGCGGATAAAACACATTAGCACACGAAGTGACAACATTTGAAACATTAGAGACAGCGTCATTATTCTAGAAATCTGGCAGATGGTAAGGAGAGATCTCTTCGGCTTTGCTGCCTGTTTTATATACTTAATTTTTTTAATGTGTCAATTCCTGATTGAGAAGGAATAGGAGGAGGCACAGGAAGAGAAAGAAAAGCCATTATTACTAAATGTATTATATATAGTGAATGGAAACACATAAACAAATGACTGTTGAGTGAGAAAATGAATTTCTCCCACCTCGGCATGGCTGAGCATTGTGTTCCTGAGAAATTCTTCCAGCTCAAGCCCTCAGGCCCTGGGGGGACCATCCACTACCCAGGAGTACTGCTGGGGTAGCCCCTCTCCCATCCTCCGTGGAACTACTGAAGACTTGTGTGCCCAGAGGGAGGGAGAGTTTGCCCAGGACAGAGAGCCATGATGTCCACTCCTGAAGATGCCTTCACTCGGCCTAAGACAGTTATATACTTATTTGTTTTCATTATTTGGTGCATGAGGATGTACAGTATGTGTTTGTTTCCACTTTTAAAAATAAATTGTGTTGAATGGCTTGGTAGAAAGGCAGTATAGAAATGGATCGACTAATAAACAAAGCAAAACGAATCCACTAAATTAATTTGTTCCCCCAAATTTTCTACATTCTCCCTTGTGAATTATGATGCATACTGTTCTTCAGATATTATCTGCCTGCTAGAATATTATCTTTATTTGTCACCCTATTGAAATCAATATGTAGTCATTGACTACTGATATTTGCAGTATTTGACTGTAGAAATGCACAGTATTGTTTAGTACTTGACTGTATGAATGCGAAGGTAGGCTGGTATATCGCACTGGATTTTGAGCTGCTGATATTCAAACAGCACTTTGCACATGGGTAGCTGCAAAGAAACCTTGGTGTTTTGCCTCAAAACATCAGCAGATTACAAAAGATTCTAGGTCCTATGTGCACAATCAGTTCACCAAAGCGAATTCTGGAAAGTGTAGCTTTTAAAATGTACATGCTTACACTGAAGTGAAAGAAGAGCAAATTTGTGCAGAGTTGACCCAAGACTTTTTTCTGCCTGGGTCTGAGCAGCAACTGGCTCATGCCCCCCCCCCCCCACCACCCCCGTCAGTCCAGAGCCAGCCAAGTTTAGCTGGCTCCTGAGGCAGAAAACGCCACAAGTGCATCTCCCGCTTCCTGGCATTAAAAAAAATGCAATAATTACTATTTAAATAACCCCACAGTTTGCTGCCCGAGGCCACTGCTTCAATCTGCCTAGTTGTAGGGCCATTGCTGATTTATATTTGCTGGAAGTTTGCTGAGTGAAGTTCAAGCAGTTTTTCATTCTGCACTGAAAACTTTGAGGTATGTTCAGAGGTTGCATTGCTGACTCTGGGAATAGTATTTTTATTACATTGGCACACTGCACATTTGTGTATCAAATTTGAACACCCAAGATGACTAACAACAAACTTTAAAAAACATGAAATTGAAGGAAGGAAGGAAGCAAGCATTTAAACAAATAACAAGAAAAGTTCAAGAAACAGATTGACCACAGCAGGGGAGGAGGTAAAGACCCCAAAAGCAGCTTGCAAATCATTCTTCAGGCTAAATACCTGAACTGTTTCCAGTTTATGGTGAAACGTCAACAAGAAGGGCAAATATATGACCTAAGGCAGGGATTTGCATAGTGGGGGCACAGCCATGAAGGCTGTCTCTTGCATTCCTTCCAAATGGTGGCAGGAGATGCAAAAGAGCCTCTCGATCTGACCTCTGGAAAGCAGGGAAGTGGCAGTAATTTAAATATCTTGATCCTAAGCCATTTGGGGCATTAAAGATGGTCAACTGCAGCGCTGGCTCCAGGGTTTGTAAGCTCTTGGGAACAATATCCTCAATGGCCACTTCCTTCAGAGGGTCTACCTTCTCTCCAGCCTGCCAACTGATAGAGTTCTTCCTTTTCCTTCCCATCGCTACTGGTGATGCAAAGCTCTTCCCAGAACCCAGCTCTCTTCGCTCACCAGAGCTGGTCTAGAAAATCTGCAAAGGCTTGCGCACAGTACTGGCTTATTCCCCCACTTAACATGCATTCCCCACCCCCAAATTTGAAGTGCACAACCCACAGGTCCCTACCACTGCCTGCAGTAACTGGGTGCAAAGCCTGTACAATATGCAGAAGGCTCCAGGTCATCTATGCAGAAGCAGGACTCTTGCCGCGAGCAGCTTGGAAGAGCGCATGCTGGCCACATTTTAAGAAGCCACTGCTAAACTTGCTTGCTGCTGGACAAACACTTGGTGAAAGTCAGGATTCGAGCAGAGACAAAGCAGGCCAGAGCCCAGGGAGCCGCCAAGAAAAGCCGACGGATGACCATCCCCGACCTGGATTCGTCACACATCGTTAATTGCCACCCCCTGCCTGCTTGCCACTGACCACACAGACATGGGGTTGGCTGCTTCTCCTTGCACACTGCCCTTCTCGTGTCAGCAAGAGGAAGGGGCAGTTAAACAAGCAGGTTGCCATCATGACCATGGAGAAGGTGGATGATCATCACCATTTGCCACAGAACTGTTGGGCTGCTGAAGGGCTGACCTTCTTCAGGGGCAGATTAGTTCTCCTCAGCATCTCACCCGTCCTTGCCTGCTCTGCCAATTTCCTCATGTGGAACAGCCTCTTGGGAGAGAGTCTCATCTCTACAGTCTTTCTGATACTAGGTGAAGACCTTTAATTCAGCTATGTCCTTTCCATAAATTTTCTCTTTTAGTCTGAGTTCTTCTCTTACAATCCCTGTTTCTATTGCATTTCGTTTTTTATCATTCTTTATCATCCCATACTGCTTTTCACTGTTGTATTTGTCTGTGAGCTTCCCAGTGAACATCCATTATGAGATGGCTATATAAACAAAACAATGAATCTATAAATTGTTCCATGTGCATCATCTAAAAGGTGGAATATAAAAGCATAGTAACAGCAAAATATATGCATTGTGGGGGCTTTTCCTTTAGAAGAATTGCTTATATCCATATTTAACTATCACTGATCCATCAAATGAGACTTATTCAATTAATCAGCTAACCCAGACTTCATCAACTTGATGTTCTCCAGATGTTTTGGATCACAACTCCCAGAATTCTTGGCTTCTGGCGATGCTAAGTAGGGCTCTGATGGAAGCAGAAGTCCAAACCACCTGGGAGAATGTCAGACTGGGAAAGTCTGAACTAACTTAAAATCCATGCATGCATGCACGCCCGCACATGCAAACACACACATACACAGAGTCAGAGAGAGAGAGAGAGAGAGAGAGAGAGAGAGAGAGAGAGTTCTCTTCCATCTTACTGGTTCTCCCACACAAGGAGTGTTGAGGGGACAGGAAGCAAAGCCTTTTTAGCAACAGTTCCAGCAAACATGCATCATTGTCTTACCTTTCTAAAGGAAAGGTAAAATACATAATTTCCTTGACCTTCTGTAGTCTTCAAAGAACTTATCATTCTCTGTATTTTGATGGAGTACTGAAAGTGCATTACATACAGTATCTCAACTGTATGTAACAATAACAATAACAATTATCTTTTTAGTGAAAATTAGTAGGATTAACATCTATAGGAAGATGGGGGTGGATGAAGGAGAAATGCAAGAAATAATGGCTTGCCTAGAGCCAACTTTATGGCTGAAAACTATGTACTTCCTATTACGCAACAACGGAAAGTATTCAGTTTTTCATGGTTGTAAAGCAGGGTATAGTATAGTATAGTAAATATATATTTATACACTCGCTAACCATCTTTGTTTCATTGTTTTAGGCCACATAGACAAACGGTGTGTTAATAGTGTATGTGTGTGCCCATGCGTGCGTGCACATGCTAACTATATAAGTGCTACAGATATATATTGTGTTGCTTCCAAACATAAGAATGGGATGATTTGTAATATTTGAAAATGCATAAATATGCATGAAAGAATGCAGGCAGCTTGCATGGTCTACTTAAACTGGTTTTGAAACAGGAAAAGAAGCTCAGACTCAGTTTTCCACTGAGCAAATCACATACACGCATGCATAAGTTGCCCTGGTACAGGAGTCTATTAGGGAAAGTAGTCTGATAATGGAAATGTACTTGTTTTACTACTTTATAATTATGCTATTAAGAGAGTTCTTGGCCTCAGTAGGTGTACAGTACAGTAGGGCTAGACATTACTACATAAAGGTGTTCTTTTCTTTCATTTTGTACTCTTGTTGCATTCCAAGTGAAGCCTGTTCATTGTCCCAGGAATAAATGATCAGCAAAGCAGAGTTGTACCTTGGCGAAAAGAGCAAGATGGCACACAGTTTAATGACCAGGAGCAGATTTAAGTGAAGGATTTGGGCTGGATCCATTCAAAGCCCAGGCTGACTTGGACTCCATGTCAGATACCATTTCTGGTGTGTCCTAGGTAAAGAGGGCTTTTCTCTGAAACAACCAGCACTGAAGCTGGACCATGCAAAAAGCTTTCTTATCAACTAATGTTTCAGAGATGCAGACGTTCTAAGCCAATATACCCTGACTAGGAATGCAGTGGGGAATGCTTCAGATATTACATGCATCTCAGAGACAACTGACAACATTTTTCTGGATTGCAACATTGCACGAGGTGGACTAAATTGTCCTCCTGGCATTGATACCAAACCAATTGCAACCATGACGTTTGAGGCCAGATTCACTATTAGGCAATGCATATTGGCTATTTGGCTGGTGGATGCTGGCGGTTTCAGTACAGCAGCGAGATTTTGCATGGAAGAGCTGTCTATAACCCGTTAGGCTAGTTTGCTGCCTGCAGACTCAGTGGACGATGCTGTTCCATTGCCAGCCATAAAATCAGGTTCAGCTGCCTTTTGTGCATGGAAAAGGTGGGCACAAGGAATATCCTTGACTGCAGCAGGCAAAATGCCCTGGTCCAGCAGCCCTGAGTGCTGAGTTATCACAATCAGGGGAACCACTATTTGGGTTCGCAGAGTTTGAGGCTTCCAACCCCACTCAGACTGACCCAAAGCCAGGGATTATCTCTCAACCAAACTTGCTTCACAGGAAAGTTGTGAGCATAAAAGGAGAGGACATCTAGGCATGTTTCCTTGAGTTCCTTGGAAGAAAGGTGGGATATCAATATTTTAAGATGAGTACACTAAATCTTGAAAATAAAATGTTTTTTTCCATTTTTCTGTCTTGCATAACTGATCACCCAAAGGCTTGCTCCTGGTAGCAGACTGATAACATGGATATTTTACACAAAGGTATACTTTGTGGAATTTAGTTGGTGTCACTAAATATTCATGGAGTTGAAGGTTGCTTGCCTTCTGCAGAGCAAGAAGGCATGGGCTCCATTTTCACACATGGGTGAAACAACAGGACTGCCTCTGCCTTGGATAATTTCCATGAACTGATGATTACTGCTTTAATAATATATTTCCCTGAAATGGAACTACACCGAAAGCTTTATAGCTGTCAGCAAAATATTTTATACAAATAATCAGGTGGGAACATGGACCATTCCAAGCAAGTGTAATATTGCTATCATTTTCCATCACAGCAAACATCCTACTCTAAATTTAAAATGCAATTCAGTTCATTCTGTCAAGGACTAATATAATTAGGTGGACATACATGTATGAATTCTCCAGTCTGCTACCAGGGAAGCATTGCAATTCCGGAAATACAGGCTCACAGCACCATCATTTTCTGAAGCCTAGAGCAGCTTCATTAAATTATGGATGGACAAAGACACCTGTAGTAAGCAGCAGGCGCAGCAACAGCAGTACTGCTAGGCAATGGGTTCCGACTCTGTGTTAACTCATTCCCTGGCATCTCGGGACTCCAGGTCCAGGTGTCATGACAAATAACGCAGCAACAAGAGCATACCTGTGCTGTCTGAAGTGGAAGCAGGTGGGTGGGAACGAATACATACATGGACACTCACTCCTGCTTGTCCATGGGTAACCAAGGTTTGTTGAAGCCCTAGGTAGCTGTGACATATAAACCTAAGGTTACCTAAGCGCTGATATAGACCGGCCTGGACAGAAGGCATATATACAGCAATCCTGAGGGGGCCCCTGCCAAGAGAAGTCAGGTAGGTAGCTTCTAAAAAGAGGACCTTCTCTGTCATGGCACCCCAGCTATGAAATGAACCTCCCAGGAAGGCTCATATGACACCTACATTGTCCTCTTTCCAGTGCAAGGTGAAGATGTTATTTTCTCAGAAATTTTAGGTTTAGTATGTTTTAAATGTTGCATTGTATGTTAAATCTTTGCACTGCTGCTTGGTCTTACCCAAATTCTTATTTGTCCTGTATACTGTCATTTCAACCCCTTAAATTTATATTTTATATTTTAAATTGTTTTAGATTGTTGTGAAGCATCCAGGGAGTTTTGGCTACTGGACAGCATAAACATGTATGAACAAACAGGGTCACCATCTTCTATTGAGAGTTTGATCACACATATTTCTGCTACTGTTAACTGAGCTATACTTGTGCTTCCCAAGTCTGACATTTCAAATTAAGTGAGATGGTTGCTTCTATGGGACAAGAGTTCTAGTAAGACCTAAGCTGAGTGGACAAAGTACAGTAGACAGAATACCAAAATTACATGTATCGGTACCCTTGCCTGCCAGAGAGTAAGCAATTGCCACCTTCCTAATTATGGGATGGAGGCTTTCATTGAAAAGATTTTCCATATTTGTTGAAATCAAGTCTCATGGATCCAACAATGCCCCCCTCCCCAGCCCACTTATCACTGCCTTGCACATTAGTGCTTTCTTGCATCTCATACCTGTTTCACTGGTCCCACGATGAAGCATGCATTACACACGTGTAATCAAGAAGTGTTTACTTTAAATGATCCAGAATGCAGATAAAATCATCAGGCATGTGATCAACACAATCCAGTCCAAAGATATAAAGAAGCTGCTAAATCACTGAAGATGATCAGGCTCAGACTTGCCCCTCTTCTGAAAAACAGAATCTCTCTTACTCTAAATTTGATATTTAAAAGAAAAGATCCATAACAGCCACCAGGCATCTGTCTTGCCTGCAACACAGTTGGGAGTTCTATGCACACACTAATTCCATTTTGGTACTTTCTGTTGTAAAATTGCTGCAAGTTGTAATACACACATGAGAAGGCTCGAGGCTGTTATTTCCTCTTAGCCATATTTACAAGTTTTAATTATGAAAGAACAGAATCTTACTTCTGATTCTGGGATGATTATTTCTGGAGTGAGGGAGAACTCTGCACCAGAGTAGTATGTATGACAGAATAAGAACATACATTTCTAACCTAAGGATTTGGGTGCAGGCCGCTGCTGTTACCTTCTTTTTTTCAAATGAGGAATGATAAAATTCTCAGTCCATGCAGGCAGCAGATTTCATGTTGTTCTCCCTACTGAGGTCAAGTTGAAATAGGATGCTTTGAGGGATGATAGGCAGGGAATAGGCAAACAGGGTAGCTGGGTTCAGAGAATTCAGGGAGACCATCCATTAGTGTGGTGGTGGAAGGAAACTGTCCTTTCCCCAGTAACCCCCACTACACCCCCTAAAGAGGGCCTGAGGACCCTTCTGAATGGGCAGGCTTTGGCTATGAAGACCGAAGGGAGAGGAATTCCCCAAATACTGTGGGAGGACATTTTGTTGGAGGTGACCCTAAGAAGCCAGGGCAGGGTAGCCTATGAGAAAGTAAATGAACGAACCATTCAGTCAGTAGAGATATCCTGCTGTGGAAGGGGACTCCAAAAATATCTTTGTATTGGACAGAATAAGGCTATTCTGAGTAAATATTCATGTTCCTATTTCCTTCTGTTACTCTTGGGGAAAATGTCATGCTACCAAACTGGAAGTTCTAACTTCTACTGGAACCACTTGAAATGTTTTCCCCAGGTATAACTCCCCAGAAACTTGCTTTCCCAGCCCATCCCCTCTCAAGATATGATGGCAGGCAAAAAGTATGAGGGAAGTTGCTGCCTGAGCAGATTGTAAGCTCTTCGGGGCAAGGACCAGTGCTCCTTCCACAAAGCACCATAATGCTGTATGAATCATTACTAATAGGAGAAATCAGAACAGCATCCTTGCACTTGTGCCCCATAACCAGAATAAACTAAATGAATTAAATAGCCATGGTTAGTACTGAGACAAAATATGAGGGCAAATTTCATGGCAATTTTCACTGGTCCCTCTCCCAAAAAAGAAGCCCTTACATTTTGGTAAATAAATGTTCGTACTGTCTTGGTGACAGAGTGCAAAAGTGTTTGTAAGGTGGTGGGGTGAGGGAGAGAAGCCCGGGGCAACTTGGCCAATCCTTCTTTGCACTCAGATGTGTATCCCAATGTGCATTCCACCAAAAGCGTTGCACCCAGAGAATGCTGTCTGCATTTGGATGTGCTTCTGAATGCAAATCCCGTTCCTCTGGGCTGCACTGCAACTGGATGTATACGTGCACGCTCACATCCCAGTGTACAGCATTGTCAGTCCTGTTGCCTCAGCAACAGGATGTGGTCCCTCTTTCCTATTTGCAGACTGCTTTGCACATTTCACAAAAGTATGAGTAATTGTCAAAAAGGAAAGAGGAAGCTCATTTTCTGGAGATGAAAATCTTGCATGGAGGACAATATCCAATACTGTCATGATGCTTGTGCAAACCAACATAGCATGATGTCGTTCCTGTTTGATAGGGACAGGGGAAGATTTGCTCTCACGGTTTGATGTCAAAATGCACATTTATCTGCTTTGCCTGACAAGTGTCTGGAATGTTATGCTAACATTAGTTTACACTTGTGCAGTCTCAATACTGTCACATCATTATATATTGTTCCCTCTTCTTCACACACGCTCAACAGCAGATGTGTGTAGCTGTGCATTGGTAAATGCTGTGTGAAAGAGTGGATGTTAGACTTTTCCAGGAACATTTTTCTACCCACTAAAATGGCACATTCCAAAACTACGGAAGAGCATACAAGTCAATTCTTTACTGCAGGCCTAATTGCATCGTCAGGTATCGTGAGCTGAGCAAGGAGAGAGAACAGCTCCCAGATGTTTTTGAGTCCTGCCCTATCCACTAATTCACATGGATTGTCTTTTATCTGCAGAACAGAATATTTAAAAAGGGGAGAGGAGAGGCAGTAAATTGCTGCCACACATACCAATGACTAATTCATTCCCCATGTTGAGACTAGATCTACCGTGCAGATCTCATGGCCACAATATTTAGCATAAGCTTTGGGCTTCTCTCATCACTTCTTTTTCCCACTGGCCTGAGGAAGTTTTCTGGAGGAGGCAGGAATGCACAGAATCTTTGGATTGGTCCCAACAAGACCATTTCCCCACTGTAAGGTCATTTAGTGCACAGTCCGATCCTGTGCCATTGCCTGGGGGTGGGGAGAGCATAGGATCACTCTGAGTCCCATGCACTCTCTTCCTTACTGTCCATCATGAGTAACATCCCAGTATCATATAACAGGTGCCCTGGCATCCCAGTGTATCGCATCACAGGTGGGAGGAACTAAGCAAAAGGACTAGGAGCTCTTCTGGGTAGAGGAAGCGGAGCCTCCCTTTAAGCCCGGCCTTAGCTGGTGAAGTGCAGTACAGGCAGAGTCCTCATCTGAAGGAAAATGGGCACCATTAGGAGAGCTTTCATGCCTCCTGGAAGCATAATATGCCCCTCTCCTGAAATCTGTGAGATTTGGGCCAGGGAGTATCCATCCTTGGAAGTGGATTTATGCCTTTAAGTGAATTAAAATGTACCTTTCCCTTCTTGATTTGCCATCATCAGTATAGATTTTTAAGAAGGGTTTTTTAGCAGCTACTGGAATGACACTATTGTATATTTGCATTTGTGTGCAGCTTACATATAAGGGAAAACCTGTTGTGCCGCTATCTACTGTTAGCAACCACTCATAGTTATGATGCATAAAACAACTTCCGCATGCTGCCAGTAGCATATTTAAATTCACTTGGTAGTCCAAGCACATGAGCTTGTGTTTGAAAAAGGTTTACTGCTGAAGGTTATACTGTGCTTTCTCAACGAACTATAAATCTGTGGGCTGTTAAAGCTTCTGGGCAGTGAAACTGGAGGGAAATTTGGTGGGCATGGTCCACTGGCAATAGTGAAAGTGGTTGGTTGGTTTATAATGAAACAAATTAACAGAATATGGCCTGCACCATTTTGTTAATGTAGGTTGTGCAGAAGTTCATTCTTGCTATAGCGCTCTCTGTCTCGCATGCGCGCGCACACTCTCTCTCTCCCGATTCTGCCAGATATCTCCTTTCCACCTCTCCCATCCTATCATCATCTTCCTTCAGCTTTTGAGCATGTAGCATAGTTGTTTCAATTATCTAAAATCATGGGAGAACACTGAATAAAGCTACGAAAGGGACAACTGCAGTTCTTAACAGGCACTGTGAGAATGGATTAGTAGAGACAAACCTCAGTTTAGAAATAGAGGAAGATGTCTTATGCTGTGTCATCATTTGTCCATCTAAGCCCATATTGTCAACACTGACTGGCAGAGGTCTTCAGGGATTCAAGCATAACTCATTCATTGCTCAATGTGCAGATGTTGGGAGTGGAGTCTGGGACTTGGGCATGCAAAGCTCTACCCCTGGGATATTGCCTCTCCACAAAAGGACAGCTTAAATCCTGGTAAAGTAATCCAGCTGATCTTGTGAGGGCCCAAAAGGCCCTCGCAACATATTGAAATCTATGGATATTGAAATTACAGAAAATTACTATATTCCTTTTGGAATCTTGCAGAACAAATTGTTGTCAACAGCCTAATTCCCAACCCTGGCTAGGCTAAAACTTGTTAATATTTAACCCAATCCTAAATATATTACTGTCTATTCAAAGCACCCATGTCAAAAACTGTGGCATTAGCTCAGCAATTAAGAAAAACTTTCAAGGAACATGCTTTACATTAACATGCCTACCACAGAACCTGGGTACATCCCTGTGCTAAATTGCACATGGAAACATTTTTCCTTTGTTTTCTTTTTTCAGAATCTGTACTGTTCCCCATTTGAACATAGGAAAGAAGAGGCTCAGCTGAATACAGGAAGCAAGGAGAACAGTGCTTCAAGAGGGTGTTGAAGGAGTTCAGCAATCACACAAATTTGCTTGTCTACCTGTCCCTGCTGCAATGTTAGGCAGCGTGTTCTGGGCTAAGCATTCCGTGCCTAAAAGACACCGGCCAGACCTGCAGGGCTTCCTGGTTACCTCGTCCGACCTGAGAGCTCGCCCTCCTCCGCCGTGGCATGTTTCTGGGGGGCAGATCAGAAACAACTCTCTGCCTTCTGCTCCCCTCAAGGCAGCGTGGTAGCTTAGCGTAAAAGGAGGTGAATGTGCACAGGTATTAATACCCGGACATTTCTTGCAGGATTTTGGACTCTCTGCCTCTTCTCCTCTGTGCTCTGCTTATTTTGCCTGCCTGCCATCGTTCCTGCTCTCCCCAGCTCTGTGGAGACCCTCCTTGCAGTTGTTCCAGTAAGGCGGACGTCTCTAGCGCCCTGCGCCCCTGGCTCATCCGGCGCACTACAGGTGGGTTAATTTATCGAATAATTCAGCAAGGTGCGTCCCTTTTTTGCTGTGAGAAACGGGAATTAATGAGTCACACACATCCTCATTTCTCATGCTTTCAAATAAAGATTTTAAAACACAGAAAGCCAATAAGCTATTATTCTACAGCAACGGTTAATTCCCTGGAGCTTAGATAAAGAGAACAGATTAACAAGTGTGCGAGTGCGTGCGTGTCTACAGCGTCTATAGTGCCAGCCACATGTTATTCCGCTCACAGTCGCGGGGCGCCAGGGACGACAAAGCCACTCTGCCCACCCGTTCCCCGAGGTCACGCCAGGGTCGCTCGGGCCACAGGCGCCCGTGCAAGGCCTGCAGCAGGACGTGAGTGGGGAGGGCCCAGGCCTGAAACGCACCCGGAAACATCGCTGGGGTTCCCAGCTCAGCCTCCGCGCACGCGGCTCTGCCTGCAAAGGCCTGCCGGCTGCAGCGTCCGCACCGCTCGTGCGGATGTCTGTGGGTGGAGCTGCATTTGGATGCGGCGTCTGCTGGGTACCCCGTGCAGTCCCATTTCTGCCGAGTGCAAACGGTTGGAATAAAGCTGTTTGAACAGGGCTCCTCCCCCTCCCCCTCCCCCACGGTCCACGCATACTTCGGAACAACGAAGCTAAGAAATTCAGATAGTTTGCTGTCGCCTTGGAACATAAGCTCTTATAGCCCTTTGTGTTTTCTCTTTTGCACTCAAAACAATAAGGAAGGACTAATGGTGATCAAGTCAGTCATTTCCACTATCATGCCTCCCATCCAAACTATGGGAGAATTCCGTGGTTCTCTGGGAGAAGGGCAGACCCTGCACTAGTCGGAGTGGCCTTGTGAACGAAAGGAGCCCCTGCTTCAACCTTTTTCACCCCAACTCACCATCGAGTCTCTAGTTACATTCCTGCCATCTTGCAATAGATGAGGCACCTGGATCTTTTCTCCCGAAGCTGGCAATAGCATCTCTTTCTCCCGGTTTTTGTCGAAAGGAAAAGATAACCCTCTTTTCCCAGACATCTGTTCAGGCACTGTGCTCCTCAGGTGCTGAGCTGAGAGGAGATGAGCTCACTAGCCCTGTCCCCTCCCCATATTGGAAATGCAAATGTCTAGGGTGAGGGTCTTCTGTACTGTTGGACCCTTCCTGCAGTATTTAGGACCCTAATCAGCATATGTAGAAAAAGCTGCCATCTGCAGAAGTTCACCTTCCCTACATGTGAGTAAAGAGGGCTGGCCCAAAAGTTTGCTCCCTGAGCTAAAGAACAAGATTCCCCCACCCCTTCCACCATCCCCACAACTCCTATATCATGTAAGAAAGTCAGCTGGGCTGACAGACTGGCAAGGTGACAGCATCTTCCTCAGCACCTGAAAGTGGCAGGCTAGTGTAGAAGTTGCAGGGCAGGCCGCAGAACCCACAGCTCTCTCTCCAACCCCTGACTGGCACCTCAAAGCATCTGCCAGCATGCTGGAGATGCAGGAAGGGTAAGCATGACTCTGCAAACTAAAATAGGTTCCTTTTCTCTATAACCCAGTGGACTTACTAGTCTTTTGAAGTTCCAAAAAAATGAGCCTCAGACATGACTGGAAAGACATACGAGTATGATAAAGCCTCTTGGAATCATATGAAAAGACACTCAAATGTGCAAAATCCAGTTTCAGAATAAATTCACTTTTGTTAAGTAAAAATCTATCTTAGTAGTCAGGTTTTTATTTGGCAAAGACTCACCAGGGCTTAGCTCCTTCATTTGTTTGCAATGCTGCCTTAGTCTGACCTAGTCAAATGCATTTTATTTTCAACTTCAAGTATATCTGCAAAATGCATGTTAGGTTCTGAACAAGAAATCAGCTTCTGAGGGAAAGGCCACTTGATCTATAATACAACCTTGCATGAAGAGCTGAACCGTTCTCTGTCCTAAGCTAGGTGATTATGAACTTCAGCAACAGCACTAACCGTACGATTCAGCACACAATTCAATATGTTTTAAGGCCTTTGAAATCAATGGACAAGCACACCTAACCCTGTGCTGGGTTGCAGCCGGAAAGTCAACCCTGAATCCCAGAAGATTGTGTTTCCATAAAGAATAGAAGCCCAAGAATCCTTTCTCCTCTTGAAATAAAGTTCTGTTGACAAAGCAGGCCAAAGAACTAGATGCTTGCTTTGAGAAGTGCCTTAGAGAACTTATTATTTCCCATACAATCGTTTCTTCAGTGCAATAGCCTCAGAAGCCTTTCCCCAGCTATACATGTTGATTAGTGTTCTGACACTGGAATAAAATTCATCCCTACTTCCTTTGCCAAGGCCATTCTACAATATCATAGTCTATTGCCCTTTTCTCCCTATGTGGCCTGCTTTGTTGAGAATGGATCATTTCCCTGCCTGGCAGCCACTGTGAACACTGTGCCTGCATCAGCCTGAAGTGTTTAAAGGATGAGAAGTTATTCTGCAATGCTTTAGAGGATCCACAAAATGTAGACTTGGATATTGTTTGTTTGTTTGCCTTGCAAGCTGCCCCATTAGCTATAGGCTCTCTGGGCATCTCTCAACATAGGAAACACAGTTTTAACAACAATTGGAACAATACAATTCATTCATGTCAATCACAATACAAAATTAACCAATAAGGTAATAATAGAATCAAAAACAGCATAAAACTAAACAGTACATATATACTAAAATGCCCTAATGCCCTAACATAGATACAAGTTTTACATACTAAAAAGTGTATCTGGCATTAAAATCAGAATAGGGCAGCAGAAGCAAAATAAACCATTAAACCAAAACAACTCACCCTCCAAAATTCTCATGAAAGGGATAAGTTTTTAACTGGTGCCTGAAAGAGTAAAGGGTTGGTGCCAGCCAAACCTTGCTTAGAAGGGAGTTGCATAATCAGGGCACTATTACAAAGAAGGCCGTTCTCCTCACCATCTCCTTCCTAACTGGGGGTACACAGATGGAGAAGGCTCTCCAATGATGACCTCAGTGATTGGGCTGGTATGTATGGAGATAGGCATTCCCTCAGATACCCTGGCCCCAAGCCACTTAGGGCGTTGTATGTTATTATAAGCAACTTGAATTGGGCCTGGACAGTAACCTGCAGCCAATGTAACCTGCACAGGACTGGAGTGATGTGTTCATGAACATCTGTCCTAGTGGGCAGTTGAGCTACCTGATTTTTAATAAATCTCAATATCTGGACCATTTTCAAGGGCAGCCCCAGGCAGAGCACGCTGCAGTAATCCAGGCACAAGGTTACCAGTGCATGGGTAACTGTAGCAAGGCTCCGCTCATCCAAGTAGGGACATGGCTGATACACCAGCCCGAGCCGGTAAAAAGCAGTCCTGGCTACTAAGTCCACCTGAGTAACAAGGATCCAGGAGCACTGCAAGGCTGCAAACCTTGTCCTGTAGGGGGAATGCAACCCCATTCAGAACAGGTTGAAAATGCCCCAGTTGGACAGAGGGACTCTCCACCAGCAGCACCTTCATCTTGTCTGGATTGAACTTCTCTTTATTGGCCTACATCAATCCGTCTATTACTGAGTCCAAGCACTGGTCAAGAACTGAGGCTGCCACACCTGGATTTGATGAAAAGAGGTAGTGTTTTGATGACACTTCAGCCCAAACCTCCTGATGGACTCTCTCTGTCTCTTTCTCAGTGGAGTCATCGCACAGGGTGACCAAGGCAGTCTGCATTCCAAAACTGCATTCCTGAAGCTGTCCTGAAGCCTGAAGGGACTCAATTTCCCTTTATAGATTTTTGAATCAACCAAGATGCGAAAGAGCAGGGGGTAGGCCAGTCAGAGCCAAGTACCCTGTCCACATCCTCAGGCCACAGCAGCTGAAATTCACCCAGTAGAATGGAACTAGATGGTGCTCTGGTCACCTCTGGCAATGGAACTGGAATAATTGTGGAGTCCAAGTCACTACAGATCAGAGTGATTTTATCCTCAACATATCGTACAAATTTGTCACAGTGGGCCTATGAACGGTCAATCAAATCTCCTTTGGGGTCAAGATGTAAAAGTGCTCACACCACCCACAGCTGCTCCGCTGGATGAGAGCCAGTGTGGTGCAGTGGTTAAGAGCCTGGGACTGGGACTCAGGTGATCTGGGTTCTAGTCCCCGCTAAGCCATGGAGCCAACTGGGTGACTTTGGGCCAGTCACAGACTCTCAGCCCAGCCTACCTCACAGGGTTGTTGTTGTGGGGATAAGATGGAGGAGGAGAGATGATGCAAGCTGCCTTGAGCCCTTTGTAGGAAAAAGGCAGGATATAAAGCGCAATATAAATAAAGAAATAAATAAATAAAACGACACAAAAACGATGCAGTGCTGGTGGTGCAACACAAAGACCTTTGCAATTGCTAGCTATTAAAGGGACAGGAGGAAAAGCATCTGTGTGCAGTAAGAGAGCTTCTGCTTTGGAACACACGGTAGTGATGAAGTTGCTATTGGGATCTTGCAGGTGGGAAACCAGCTCCCTATTTGGTGTGCAACATGGCAAATATCCACACAGAATTTAACAGCAGCGTTTTCCTTGCTGTGTTGCGCTTCTCAAATCCCTGCAGCATCACAAGTTCCATAAACTTAGTCTGGCATATATTGATATACTGATTATGGTTTGGCGAACTGTGCTACTAATGGCTGTAAGCCACTTAAACCAAAAACACACTAGGCTAATAAACAATATTTAATTTGCATGAGTGAAATTCTGCCTGCGCCAGAGGAGTTTTCCTTCCTCTCTTCCACTATTCAGCCTCCCTGCATGCCCCCCAGACCTGATGTAGAGGATCCCCCAACACTCAATAGCTGATTTGGGGATACACCAGAGACTGCAGGATGAACAGGCAATTCAGTCTTCTAGGTGTGCCCATTCTGTTGGATGAATAACACAATTAGATACATCTTATCCAATCCCATTGATTGCATTTAGCATGGGTGAAGAGACCATTGTTCCTGAGCAAGAAGTTCCTGGAGAGGGGGGAGAAAACTGCAGTCCAAGGCAGATTTTTATCTTTATCATCCTCCCCCTCCCCCTCCCCCTCCCCCTCCCCCTCCCTCCCTCCCTCCCTCCCTCCCTCTCTCTCTCTCTCTCTCTCTCTCTATTTTTTTTGGTCCACATTGGTGAACTGGCTTGCTTCTAATAGCTAGATGTTTAACAAGTATTAAAGGCAATGAACATGTGTACATGGTTTTCAAATGATGAAAGCTATGCATTTTGGCATACAAACTTCTATGTTAAACAAAAGCTTTTTCATCAAATTATAGTTATGACTCTCTCAACCGGCAGAATACAGTTTACATCCTCACAGGAAATTGAAGATCTTACTTAACAGAGGAAATTATTCCCATTATGAAGAAAAATAATTGAAAGAACTGAAAAGATGAACAAGATCACTGTTCCTTTATTATACATTTATGATGGAAATTAATTGTATTGACTAAGAAAGAAGAGTAAGCATCTTGCAGCCAAAAAAAAAAAGGATAGCTTTTGTGGATACCATAAATAAGTGTCCTCAGAGAAACAGTAAAATATTTCTTACCACAGTCCATATTGTATTACAGTCTAAGGATTTAGGATGTAGGTGCTGAAATAGCATTGACTGACCAGGTATGGAATCATGGAACATTCAGAAATATATTCAAGTAGGAGTTCTTCCAGATTATTTTTGTCTGTATTGGTGTCCTTTGTTCATTCAATTTTTACAAAGCATCCATACATCGACTTTCCAGAATTTTCTGACTGATTACTTCAGTTTCATCAAATGTAATTCATAAAATGTTTTCTAACCTGCAAAAGAGAACCATCCAGTTATGGAGCAGCATAGAAATGGAAATAAGTTTAAAAGAATTTTTTTAAAAAGAATAGAAACATTCAGCCTTTCCAGCATGGACAGACAAAGCATGATGAATAGCTTGGTCTAAATTGCAATTGCTAAGAAAGTGGTAGACACAATTCCTGGAGTATAACTAGACCTTATTTAATTTACAAGCATTGCTGAATCAAGGCCAAGCTATGCTAGCAAAGGTCCTATCAGTCAGAGGAAGAAAGAGGAACACAACACCCAAGGAAAAAGTGAAAGCCATTTCTAGAAGTACCTGATCGCTTCCTGGACCAGCCAAGCAACTCAAATTTCTACTAACATGATGTGGCAGAGAATTATCCCAGCATTTAAAGAGGAACTCCAGACTTGCTGGCCCTCTGCCATCTGTGCTATTCTCTATGGATTTGATGGCATTATTCATTTTCTTCTGGAAGGTACAGCCTTAGAGCTGCCAGGAATGCTGTTAAAATTCTGGAGCCACCACAGAGGCCACGAAGCCATAGAATGCATTCTACTTCCTCCTTGATTAAATGAAACAAATTGTTCCAAGGAAGACATGCAAATACCTGCCTAGCTGACATATTGATTAACCCATGGAGGTACCTCTGAATTGACTCATTAAAGCCCAGATGGGAAAAATGGTCCAAACTTGTAGCATCCCTACTTTGCAAGCAGGTCAAACATCATTAAGTTGTTTTCCTTTATCCTGCTATGTATCCTTAATTCCCTAAAGTGGTCCTTCCTGCTTTTTGGTCTCCAATAGGTATAGCATCAGCTATCCAACTGCACGTCCCTTTTACAGAGCTACCAGGTTTGCTGTGGTGAGAGATGCCCAGATGGACACAAATGTGACCAGTGCCTGCATGTTCTTCTGTCCTGAAGATGACATTGTGACCACAAGTCAAGGCCCTAACTTGCTTCCCATTTGTTTTCTTCTTCATATGCATTTCCATATGCATTTCTCAAATCTACACATTTTTGTGAGTGTTTTTTAAAAATATACCATTCATCCCATTGATTAAAGCATACTTATGTACATTTTTCAAACACATATTTTGTTTCATGCATTTCTGCCTTCCCAAATTCATAAATGTTCAGCTTGCAATCAGAACTCAGTTCTAAGTGGTGCAGATTGCTTAAGTGCATATAAATTTCCAAACTCTGAGAATTTCCTTCGCAGAATTTCCTACCCGCACCTAAGGGAAGTATCCAGAGATTACAATTCCAGGAACATCAGAGGTTTGCAGACAGCTCTGTGCCTTCCTAACCCTCAGCCACCCTCCTCCACATGCAGGGATGTGGGTCCAAGGACGGCTTTTTGCCATTCTCTGTCAACTCTCCCTGCCTTGCTTTTATAGCTAACAGTAGAACTTTCTCCTCCCCAATGTATTTCCTTGTAATATTTCTGTAATAAATTATTATCTTCCAAGCAAGCATTTGCCTCTATTTTGCAGACCTCTCTGAAGCTCAACACAACTGAGGGTGATCCTCCCTTCTCTTGAGACTCCTTTCTTGCACAAAGCTTGGAAAGCACCTAGTGATAGTGCTACTTCCCAAGCCTCTCCAAGACTGAATGCAATTGCTGGAGATGCTCTCCTTAGAATGCAATGGAGAGATCTCTTGCCTTGATCTGGGTGCACTTCATGCAAGTCTCCAATGAAGCAAAGGCAGTGAAATGTCCCAAACGCCGAGTGTACAAAGCTTGCACTACCCACCAGTCTTGGCGCACTATGGAGTACATCAACATAGATTCAAGGTATCACTCTGTTACAGCATCTGTACTTCAGCATGGCAAAAGCTGCAGCCAGGGAAAGTCCAGGACTAAGTCTCCTTTGTTTTCCCGCTCCTCCTCAGAGATGCCTTCTCAAATTATCCCCAGCACCACATCTGAGAAATGCCATGCTCTCCTTCTGTATTATTTTGGTCAGTGCATTAAATCAAAGTGGACTTCTACAAATGAAAAAGCAAACAAAGTGCCAGCAAAGGCCCCTTCTACAGTAGGCGTAGAATCTTCATAGCAGAAGATTCTACACCCCCACCCACTCTCTGTGGTTGGGTCTTCCTAGATGTGAGCAGAACTGAAATGCACTATTAAGTTCCACGAGGAACCACAACTTTAATGCTGCTAATACCTGAGGGTGCACAGGTGGTGCTTCAGCAGAGCAGAAGTCTCCTAGTGCAGACGCAACCTTGGTGAGATCAGTGCCAATTCTGGGTGAGGTCATCATTGTGTTCCCCCAGGTTGTTGGGGCAATCGGAGCAGTAAAAACATGTGGTGCTGGAAATGATCAACATCAGGGCAGGTAAAGGAACAGGGTGGGGTGGGGTGGGGTTTCTGACCAGAACAATTGCAATAATTTAAAAAAAAAAGTGCTTTTCACACACACAAAAAAAACAAAACTCAAAGTAACTTACATTAAAAGATGCACATTTAGATAAAATTGCTCTGTAGAACAACCAAAACATTAGGTATTATGCTCAATTATTTAACTGAAGCATTAAAGTGCCCATCATATGCCATCAAATGCCTAGGAAAAGGAAGAAGTCCTAAGGTATTGAAGGTATTGAAAGTTGCTGGCTTCAACTAGTCCTTGCTGGAGAAAACATTCTCTTTATCTTGTTGCCATCCTCAGACATCCCTTGAGGGATGGTCTTGGATGAAGGACTCAGACAATGATCGTGGGGCATGAGGAGGTTCTTATCTGGAGAAGTTCTCTGTTAGCTATTGGAGTTCCAAGCCACACCTTCAGGCAACCTTAATTGAATCTGATCTCAGACAACCAGATGGAACTCTGGACACATCCTCCAGAACCTTATCAGTTATGGTGTCAGGTTCAATATGGATATAAGCAATTATGTCCTTCCGAATACCTTGCAATCCTATCACAGCAAGCCTCTGAGATTTGCACAACACACCACTTAGGTTGAATCTAGCTCATCAGTCATGGATTAGTAGTACTTTTATTATGTTGGGGTATTAATAATATAATGATTTTATTATGTTGTATTTATTGAATGATTATTGTAAGCCATCCAGAGATATGTAGTAATTGGACAGGTTAGAAATACCCACATAAATAAATAAATAAATTTACTACCAGGAAAATAATCCTATGTATCTAATTCTTCCATACATGAACTGCTCAATTTTATCAACAATTAATCACCCTGTTGAAGCTATTTCAAGACTGCACTTAAAACCAGATATTGGTGGCTTTTCCTCCATATTCTTTCAGAAGACCAGCAAGACATTGGGCATGGATACTATCAAAAGACCCAGGGAAATGCACTTTTTGAGAGAACTGGAAATAGTTGGGTTAAAATGCACTTCCCTGTCTCCCTTCAGGTCTTGTGAAAAGTCCGTTATGAATCAGAATACTCAGACCACTCTATGATCCTGCTCGTCAAAAATTCTTGGGGAGAGAAAAGAGTTTAATGATGTGTTCATAGTAGCATAATGTAGAACAGGGTTTTTATCATGAGATGTTCTAAATCTGAATCTAGGATCAGCTACAATAAGCCATCTCTGAATTTTTTTGCATAGCAACTGTTGCTAAGAAAGATCTTCAAGCCTAAACCAAAATTCAGAAGTATCTAAATCCCATCAGCATTTCAAGCAGCTGGAGAAGACTAAATATACATAGTCAAATGACTGGCTTCCTTCAGTATTGTTATTTTTAGATGTTTCAAAAGGGAAAAAATCATTACAAAATAATATTCTTTCTGTGTTACAGAGGGAGATGTTCTAAGATGGGTAGATCCAGATGCCATCCCAGGGAGCTTCTAAAATATCAGCTGTGATTAGCTGCTTTATATTCCCCATAAAGGCAAAACTATGTTATATCTGCCCACATTTTAGAGATGCTTGAGACCTCTATCCATGAGAAATGATGTATTTCTAACAAAAATTTAGAGCATCTCCAAAAATGCCACAAATGCCCTGCTTGATTGGGGGGCGGGGGCAGTATCCATCTCCAGTTTTTGTTTTTCAGTTCCATTATATCCTGCTTTAATTTTCATTGACAGCAATGGTAGGGAAGGGCGATTTTCTCATCTATTCTTCCATGTTATATCTTTCTGCTAAATTATGGTGCTCCAGTGGCTAACAATAAAATCCAGATTTTAAAAAAGTGTTAAATCTACATATTATACAGAATCGTTTATATGCCTGAACAGAAAAGCCTTTGCCTGCTTGTGGAAACACAGTGGGGAGGGAGCAAACCTAGCCGCCTTTATCAAGGAGGTTCAGAGCCTGGGCAAGCCACAGAGAAGGTCCTTGCTTGGTTTCCTGGCTGAAGGGCCTCTGCTGAAGGTGCCAGAAAACGCCTGCAGCAAAGTGCACTTGGAAAAGCAGGGTTCCTGATTTTGCCATGATTTGCAGGTGGTAGGAAAGGGCCGCACAGGCCTCTCTGTTCACACCACTTGCTGCAGCTCAGGAGTCCAGCTCATCTGAATACTGCTGAATTTGGCAATGATGTTGAAAAGAGAGGTTTACTTATTATTCTAAGCATGTGCAAGATCTAAGTCCCAGTTATGTTCAATGAGACTTCATCTATAGCACGCTTGGCATTGCAACTTTAAGGCCCAAATTATATGCAGATCTTTCGTAGCAACAGTTGCTATGAAGTTATGGAGAGAGAGAAAGGGGGTTCAGAGGATTTATTGTCCCTGGCTAACAATTCTGGTGAATACTTGTCAGGATGATGGACAGAATCTTGCATTTCTCAGAAAGGGGCAAGTTTATTTGGAGAAGTCTGGAAAGAGAAAAAATTCCAAAGAAAACCCAAATTCTCCCTCAGAGTTTGCTTACCTTGTGTAAGAGGAGTTGAATGCACAGTGCAGGTGTGAGACAGACAGGATCATGGTTTAGATGAAATGGAAATCGGATCTCCCAAAGCTAGCTCCACACGGAGGTAAACTGAGGGATTCCTCTTGGGTGGCACACCTGAGGGTGACTTGAAGACCAGCAGCCTGGTTGAGGGTCCCATGAGCCCCAGCTGCCGGCTCTCCAGCCAGCCACACAGCTGCTCCATTCTCTGGCTCACCTGCAGCCTCCATTGTCCTCCGTCACTTCAAACTGAGCATGCTGTAGGAGCTAGACAAGAACGGCAGTTGGGGAAGTATAAGGAATGTATATAAACAGAAAGCTAGATAGAAAACATAAAGCACATGTGTAGATGGAAAGGACTAGAAGTCTCCTAAACTGAAGTTTGTACTTTCCTTTGTTTTGGGAAATCTCTTGCTTATTGCTATGTGTCATTTGATTTAGGTGTGGCCTTCAAATCTACAACCTGGAGGAAACTTTCTAAATCTCTCACATTCTTGATTAGAGGCTTTAATGAAGGATCATTTTCCTTCTCCTACAATGCACACCATTTCCTCTTCTTACTGTCTTGGAGAGAAATGGAGAGGAGTGGAGGCAGTCCAGCACCAGGAATAATTGGGCAGATGAGGCAAACTCCCTTCTCCCTTTCCGCCAGAACCCTCACTCTTCCCTCTGCCTGGCCTTCACTTCCCGGCACTCCTAGTACAAAGGTGTCTTGCCAGCCCAATCCAGCAGGGCCAGCCTTACCATTAGGCAGAGTGAAGAAGTCTCCTCAGGCGGTCTGGGTGAAGTGGTGATAGCATTGCAGGAGAGACAGTATACTGAAGGCCGATCCTGAGCCCCCTAAGCTTGCCTGATAACTTCAGGTGTGGCGAGCCCTGCTGTGCTGCCAGTCCAGCCAGCTTTGCAACATGAAATGGAATGGAGTACAATCTCGCTCTCCAGGCAGCGAAATGTCTTGGGCTAGAGCAGGGAAATGGTGATGGGTTCATGCAGTCAAGGTGTGAGAGAGAATGTGAGGGCGGGTTTGAGAGAATCTGCAGCAGAGGGGGCAATTCTGAGATGGGGGAAGAGTAAGAAAATATATTACAAGGGCACCACGTCTCTGTTCAGAAGCACGTCCCTCTGGATTCGCAGGGATTTTGTCCAGGCAGAGCACCCAGAGGGTATTGGGGGTTTCATGCACCAGCTCAGATGTACACACATTCCTGGAATCCATTCAGAGAGTTGGAATGATTTAAATATATGTGCACTGTTTATTTTTTATTTATTTTATTTATTTAAAATAAAATTTGTATGCCATCCAATTACTTATGTCTCTGGATGGCTTACAGCATAAATAAATTGACAACCCACTCTGGCTGCAAGTAAATTAAATACAACAATAAAATTCAATATTAAAACATATTAAAATATTGATTAAATAAAAAAGTATTAACCTGGCACCAAAAAACATATAATGACGGCGCCAGGCAGACCTCTCTGGGGAGCACATTCCATAGTCTGGGCACCACTGCAGAGAAGGCCTCCTCCGGGTACTCTGTCTCCTAATGTCTTTCACAGAGGGTTCCCGGAGGAGGGCCTCTGCTGCCGATCTCAAGGGGTAGGAGGGCAAATAGGGAAAAAGGTGTTCCTTTAGGTATCCTGGTCCCAAGCCATTTAGGGCTTTATAGGTAATAACCAGCACCTTGAATTGAGCCCAGGCTTCGATGAGAAGCTGGTGGAGCTGATAGAGGGCTGGGGTTATATGAGAACAATGCCCAGTCCCTGACAGCATCCTGGCAGCTCTATTTTGCACCATCTGAAGTATCCAGACTGTCTTCAAGGGCAGCCCCAAGTAAAGCACGTTACAGAAATCCAACCGGGAAGTAACCAATGCGTGTGTCACTGTCGCTAGGCAATCGTCCTCCAGGTAGGGACACAGCTGATGGATTAACCAAAGCTGAAGGAAAGTGCTCCTCGCCACCACAGTAACCTGAGATTCCAAGGACAGCTCTGGGTTGAGAAGCACTCCCAAGCTGCAGACCCTGTCCTTCAGAGGGAGTGCAACCCCATTCAGGGCAAGGCCCAAGTCACCTACCCAGGAGCTCGAACCACCAACCAACAGGACCTCCGTCTTGTCTGGATTAAGTTTCAGTTTATTGGCCCACATCCAGCCCATTACCTCGGCCAGGCACCGGTTCAGCACAGCCACTGCCTCAACCTGGGTTAGTTGAAAAAGAGAGGTAGAGCTGGGTGTCATCAGCATACTGATGACTCCACAGCACAAACCTCCTGATGACCTCTCCCAGCGGTTTCATGTAGATATTAAATAGCAAGGGGGACAAAATGGAACACTGCAGTACTCCATGGCATAGTTGCCATGGCACAGAGTCAAAGTCCCCCAGCACCACCTTCTGGAATCGGCCGTCAAGGTAGGAGCGGAACCACTGCCAAGCAGTGCCTCCTACTCCCAATCCCGCCAGCCTATCCAGGAGGATACCATGGTCGATGGTATCGAAAGCCGCTGACAGGTCCAGGAGAACCAACAGGGACACACTCCCCCTGTGTCTCTCCCTGCACAGGTCATCGTACAGGGTGACCAAGGCAGATTCAGTACCGTACCCGGGTCTGAAGCCGGACTGAAATGGGTCCAGATAATCAGTTTCATCTAAGAGTACCTGGAGTTGTCCCACCACCATTCGTTCCAACACCTTGCCCAAAAATGGGATGTTGACCACCGGTCTATAATTGGCGGCCATCTCTGGATCCAGAGATGCCTTCTTTAGGACAGGCCCTTTAAAAGAGTGGGCACCCGGCCATCCCTCAGAGAGGCATTAATAACCTCCAGGATCCAGGAACCAATCCCATGTTTGGCTTTGGTCAACAGCCACGAAGGGCAAGGGTTGAGTAAGTTTCTCCATTTCATGCAAGTGAAACCACATCCAGAAAATATTGTGTTGAGCTGCTTCCAAATGTTAACCATTTTATGTCAAGCACTCAAAATGTTAATAAAAGATATTCATTTCTCACTTTCCAAAAGGTATGCGATTCTACGTGTGTTTAAACTAGTGTGAGGCAGAATGCCAGACTTTAATGGCCATTATGTACCAGTACAAAAAGATTATTCCAGAGTGCTGAGAAGATGATCATTTGCTACCATACAGAGTCGGATGGTTTAATTCATAAAAGTCTTCGGCTCTGTCTAGAATATAACATATCATTTAGTCACCCTTCCTAGATAAGCTATAAAACACCCTGCATTTGGCTGTTTGCCCTTCCAGCAATGTTATTCTGTTCTATATTTCAACACAATGCTAGAGTACTGCTTCTATGCTAGTAACAGCAGCATCTATATAATCATAATAGAAACCGAAAGCTGTTTATATTTCACAAAGATGCTCTATTCTGTCCAAGCCCAGAACATTGCAGGGATGAAAATTGGGCTGTTTTAGAGATAAAAGGGGGAAGTCGATCCTTTTGAAGCAAGAAATGCTCATGTAGATGAGATGGAATGGCCTTTAAGGCCAGAAAAAGGGGCTCAAGCTATTTGTTAGGTATCTAAATTTGTGGTCTGCACTAATTTAGATTCCTAACAATAAAAGCTGTTATTAACTAATTCTATATCACCAGTATTAAAGCAGTTGGGATATTTGCTGTACAAATGAAGGGATCACATACATGGAGATGCTTTTCATATGGAGAAATGGTATGTATTTTCAGTATTGGACAACCTGCCATGTTTCATGATGTGACTTCCACTTGCACAATGGGACTTCCTTCCCTGGACCCCTCCTTTTGTCCTCCCAGTCCTCTAGAGCCGATTTGGGAAGCTTCAGTGGGATCCATTCCACCAGCAGCCAAAAAGCAGAAAGAAACTCATTATGTCCAGACCCCATTTCTCAAAGTCCCACCCTCCAGAGCCCTGCCACCAGTAATCCCTACGCCACTCAAGGAGAAAAGAACGTCCATGCAGGAAACTCAGCATAACTGCCACAACTAATGAAAGCGGCCAGGATATCAACGCTTGCTATAGTTCCTGGGGATGAATGCCACTGATATAAATGAGACCTGCTTCTGAGTGAATATATATAGCATCTGCTTATAATCAGCCAGTTTCTGCCCCACAGACACACTGCACAAAGTCATCCAAGATGCCATAGTCTTGTTGCTCCAATGTCTTTGTCCCCTAACAATTAAATCAACCAGCCCACAAATGTCCAAACTGGTCCTGCTTGCCCTTGTGAAGGACAGTACAGCACAGGAGCCCCATTCCAGAGTCTTCTCACCTGGCAGGTAAGAATGCCAGCATTACTGGGCTGCCATTCCTTTGGCTGCTTGCAGCACTGCTTGTCAACATGGTGCAACCTCCCATCACTGAGAAAAGTGTGGTGATGCACAATATCCGCAGAAGGACAGGAAACACTGATGTTCCATCCTTCTGGTGGTGTTCCTCACACTGCAACAGTGGAAAAGTCTGCTTGTGTCTTGAAAAGGTAGTACATGTACACTGCAAGAGAACACTGAGTCAAAGCCAAACTTTTCCTGAGACTTCAGAGTAAAGCTCATAACTGCTGGACCAATTCCTAGTTTAGGCAAAGGAAGCCATTCATTATTATAAATGATCTATTTATTATCCTTTTAACTATATAGCATGGTTAAACACTACAGGATGTCACAGCTGGCAGGAGAGGAAACGACATCATTCCTTTGCAAAATGCCGAAGGGATCTTTTGCAACTATCAGTTGCAACAAAGAGGAGGGCCTTTTCTGTGGTAGCCCAGAAATTATGGAATGATCGTTCCACCAAGACCCACCTGGCACTGATGCAATTACCTTTATGGCACCAGGTCTCTTCTCAGGCATTTGCCAACTCCAAATAGCACATGGGGGTGGCTGGGGGTACCAGCAGGTGATTTTCTGTAGGCCTTGCAGGATGGACTGGTTTTAACTGTTTAGTTGTAAAAATGTGTTTTTAAATATGGGTTTAATTGTTTAATGTGATGCCATCATATTTTATTGTTTTAACCTATATTGTTTTTATTGCATTTATTGTTGCTGTTTACCAGTCAGAGTGCTTTGGCTATTGGGCAGTATAGAAATAAAATGAATGAATGAAATAAGATGCCAACTTTCATTACCAGCCAAAAGTAAGGCATCATTCTACATCCCAGATTACTCTTTTTTAATTAATTTTTCCAAACACCAGTTCATTCAACATTTGCTTTAACGAATAGATGTAGAATATTACAGATGGGGATGGTGCAGTATTCAAGTTATCTGCACCATCCTCAGCTTAGAAGATTGCATACATTCAAAATATATATAACTGAAGTCTTACAGTGACACATTTTGGCAGAGGCAGCCCGAAGGGAGCTACTAACTCTACAGAGCAACTCCAGCATGATATAATTATGCGGAAGCAAAGTGTTCCTCAAGACGTTACTTTTGCCTGCGCCATGTACATTCGTTCTGGCTTCTGATTAAGAGCATAATGCATGATGAGAAATGAATGCTGGTCTATCAGGCTGAGCAAAGTGACTTGGGAGGCTTCAAACAGAGGCTTGGGACCCCCTTGGTCTAAAATTGCATGGTACTTCCTAAGTTCTGTGGGACTCTGCAAAGTGGCTTCAGGCATTCTTTGAAGTGTCCAGTCCTGGTCCCTCAGAGAGGCTTGATGAATCCTTACTTTAAAATTTTATGTCACTTCCTAATTTCTTGTGCAAACTGTGTTAAAGAGGTTGCCCATTTTGACATTTGCAATACTCCATTTTCAAATGTGGACTGCAATTACAACCCCATGATTATTTGTCAAATAACTGCTATAAGTGGTAATTTGTGCTAATTTTCAAATAGAAACTAGGCTGTAAGTAGGGATTGCCTAATTATTAGCCATGCATTTCTGCCTTTACCCATTGTTAAAGCAGCAGACTGCCATCACCATCCTTCCAGGTGGAAGAGCAGATGTTTCTCCCAGTTGGTGGCGGCACTAATGCTTCAGCCAACTGGCAGAGAAGGCCTGCGACTTTCCCCCTTCTGAGGCCACAGATGGCACCTTTACCAGGAGGGTGATCAGTCTGTGAGAAACAGGGCATTGCAATTCAATTAATCGGTGATGAAATCCAATTAATACATTCATTGGATCCACTCACATTTCTGTGCCTGAACGCATCACTCACATATGTGCTGATAAAGATCAGCAAATTGATTCCCTTCGACTATATTGTGACAAGTAATTTGAAGATGATGCACCAGCAAAGAATAGTTCCAAGTGTTCTTGAATATTGCTTTGAATTAGGAGTTGAATTTTGTGTTGAACCAGAATCAGACAACCCATGCCCAGCGTAGATTGCCCAGCTGCCCAAGGAAACAGATTATCAGCCATCAGGTCACACTTCTAGATGTGGCCTCTCAGGCATTATGAAGGGCTTCATGGGCACCCATCCTGGCATTCAATTCTCCAGGCTTCCGATTATACATTGAAAGTGCATTTGGTAAATTGAATGTGTCTATCAGCTATACCAGTTTTTACATCCCTGTGCTATTTTGAACTCTGTTAGCATATAGAGCAAACTGAAACTTGGTAGGGAGCATGTAACTTGGCATTAATATTCTGCCAGAACTCAAGAAATGGGAATACTTAATTGGCTTTGGGTGCTTGTTCCCCTAACACAAATCCCTTGAAAATTTAACATAAAAACAAAGAATATTTTCTATATGAGGAAGATACATAATCCAAAACAAAACCATCCTTTTCTTTGCCTACCAGGATGTGCTCAGTTAATAACCCATAAAACAACGTGTGTTGTCTGCTGGGATGACCTCTGTGGAGGCTAATGCAATAAAAGTGCTTTCCATAGGCTTTGAAATTGGAATAAGTGCAGATATCTGGATGCAACAGAAGGAGTTAATGGAACTGATTTTGGAAAGATTGGACCTAGATAATGGGCCTGGAGCTCAGAAAGATGCTTTTTTTCTGATATGCATTGCACAAAAAGGCCTGGGAGATCTGCAAAGTGTAGGGCCCATGTAGCAAGTTTACTGGAGCAGATGGGATGTGGGGAAGAGGCTAGCTGAATGCTTTGAAGTTTCTTGTTCTTTGAAGGAAAATCCCTCCACATACAACACTTTTATGAAAGGACATAGGGGTACCACTAAAAACAACTGATGTGCAGGTGGCTCGGCTAAAGCTGATCGCAGGAATGATGCTTTTCCAAACAAGAAAGAAAGTACATAGTAAAAGTATTTTTGAATATTATCATAACTAACTAGAAACAAGGCATTTGAAAAACAAAAGAGACTCAGGTTACATGGTTTGTTTGCTACAGCAGAAATGTCCAGCTTTCTGTATGGTATGTTAAGTTAAAGCCTTCTAAAGTTAAAGGTAGAAAGAGGAGAACCTGTCCCCTGGCTGTGTTCATAACATGACTCTACAAATCACGCAACTTCCCTTCCCCAATTATAAGAGAATGGCATGTTTCACACCTTACTGGAAGTCCAATCTAATCATTCATCCAATTATATCAGCAGGCATATAATATCAATAATATCCAAATCTGTGGTGAACTTCCAACCCCGCCCCCAATGCCCCAATCCATCAACTTCCAAATGTTCTCCTCCTCCTCCTCCCACCAGTGCCCTCTTCCCCCATGTACCCAGCTGCTACTGTTCTAGCATTAGTGAGAAGCAGTAGGAAGTCTGAGAGATTGACAGAGTTCTCTCTCTTCCTTTCCATGCCTAGGAGTGGTACCACATTGCTCAATAGTTCTGGAAAAACTATGTTTCCCACGGTTTTTGGCAACAGGTCTTCAAAACTATATTTTCCAAGGTCCCAAGGATTCCCCATGAAGGGGGACTAAAGGCGGCCAGGTGAAAGAAAGGTTAGAAGGACCATCTACATAACTTTCTGTCTCAATATAAGACATATATTAAGATCTGTAGGAGAGGTACCTTTGATGTCAACATCACCAACAGAAGCCCATTTGTTTGGCACCTAAGAAAGGCCTTTCTCCTGTGTTGCCCCCAAAGTATGGAATGTTCTCCTTCAGAAACTATGATTAGCCTCCACTTCCTTGGCCTTTAGAAAGAGCTGTCAAGCTTGCCTGTCAAAACGTGTGGTTTTACAGTGTAACTGTTATCTGCGTGTTTATGGTTTTAAAGATCTATTGCTTTAGATTGTTGTACACTGTTGTACCCTGATGGCTTTTTCATCAAATAAGGAGCTGAACTTTCCTCTTGCTCAGCTTAAAATCCAAGCCAAAGAAGCCATAATGTTCACACATACCCATTCGAAAGACAAGTGTTACAACCTTCATGGAGTCCGTAATCTAGAGCATCTCTTGTTGAAATCTGCTTCATTCTGAAGAAGCAGTGAAAAGCAATTGATGCCTAGAGGTGGAGAGAATTGGAGCACCAGAAGAGTGCAATTAGAAGTAAAATTGGAGAGATACAAAAAGCCAAAAATGAACCTGAGTAATAAAGTTTAGTAGGAAGGAACATGAAAGCATGAAGCAAAGTTTTCTGCTACTGCCTTGCCCTGTGAGGATCCTATACGGACCATGTCATCAGCACCATTAGAAAGCTCAATTAAGCCATTAGCATATAATTCCTAACAGAGTGAAATTAAGCAACATAAAAATAAAAATAAATTAAAAGATTAGTTTAGGAAACTGGTAATACCAAATTTCAGGAAAAACTACAGTTTTGAGAGTGTATCCCTTAGTAGGCAGGGAAATATGGTCTTAAGTGCTTATATCAATCCTATTGCTAATAGCTTTAATAATATTACTTGTCAAATGATAATTCATAGTTAAAATGCAAGTCATCTGTGCAATTTGCTGTAATGATCCTTCTTGCTAAGAAATTATGTATTTTCTGCATGGATAAAATGTATTGCAAATTAGCGATTACAACTGGAATTGATTGTGAGTTTCACTGAATGTGCATTCAGTAATGTGCAGATATCCCCTTCCAAATTTTCAGTTGGCCTACCACCTAGACCCCCACCCCCCAAACTTACTTGAAGCAGTCTCTTTAGCTGCTTCAGACTTCATGGGGAAAAAGACCCTGGAGGATCCATCCTCACAACAGCAATTGGTAATGGAAACTAAATATTTCATTACATCACCATGCAGGCAGTCCATGTGAAAACAATCAGAGTATCATGTGGTGACTGATGCCTGATATTATTCCACACTTCCTGATTTCAAAATCCAGGTCCAAATCCAAAATATGCAGCCGATACTGTCCTTGTATAACAGCTCATACACTAGATGAGAGATCATATTAATGGAGAATTCTCATCCAAGTTCACATGGATGAATTCCTTCTTTATTTACAAGGTTTATATACCAGTTTAGTGTAGAGACTTTGATGTGCTGAACAATAGAAGATAAAGTACATAAACAATGTTAGGAGCAAGATCAGTAATATTTAATGAATAAAGCTGTGGCTGGCAAGATTAAGGCTTCATGAAATAGAAGTGTTTCAGGAGGTACCAGAAATAATACAATGTTGGCACCTGCTGGACCTCCAGAGGTCGTGAGTTCTAAAGAAATGGAGTCACACTGGAGGTCTGTATGGAACCCCCAGGGACATGTTGCCTGGTGACCTCAGTGACCAGACAGGTTGGTAAGGGAAGAGTTGCTCTTTCAGATATGATGGTCCCAAGTTGTTTAGGAATTTATAGTCTACTACCAAAACCTTAAATCTCACCCAGTAACATATGTAAGTAGCCACAAGGTTTCCGAATGGCTAATTCACTGAGCTCAAGTTTGTCAAGATCTGGAACCTTGGCACAGCTCCCATCCTCTGGTAATGTAGGGGAGAGAAATAGCATGGGTCACCCTGCAAGTGCCTGCAGGACCAAGGTCAGACCTGTAGGTACCTGCAAAGATCAGAGACTGTGCAATCATGTGGTACAGCTGGGAGCCCTGGAAGATTCTGTCAGGCTTCCCTGTTCAGTTCAGTTCATCTGTGACAACCTGCTTTTGTGGTGTCTGTTTCACACAGCTGCTCTGTCTCCTGTCTTGCCTTGATTCTTTCCTGCTCCGGAGCTCACTCTTGCCCCTGGTCCTGCCATGCATGTCAGCAAGGCTAGCTCCTGACCTTGCTTTGCCTTATAAGTACCTGATCTTGCCCGGTATTGGTTCTACCTTCACCTCTTGACCCACCAGCACTTACTTACTTACTTACTTACTTACTTATTTTATTTTATTTTATTTTATTTTATTTTATTTTATTTTATTTTATTTAAAACATTTCTATGCCACTCCCATTGCAACAAAGCCTCGGGGAGGCTCACAACATCCATAAAATAAACATAAAAATACAATCAATAATTTAAAAACTGGTACTATCTCGGCTATATATATTAAAATGTATAAATACAATAATAATAAATTAACAGTTAAAATAACTTTTAAATAAAAAGGTCTTCACCTGGTGCTGAAAAGCAAATAATGATGGCACCAAGCGGACCTCTCTGGTGTCTGACCCTCATTTCTTCCAGATCCCATCACTGAGTCTGGCCCTGCTATGCTTTGATGGTATCTGATCTTTGCTTCTTCCTTTGCTTTTGCCTCAACAATATCATGCCAAGAATCTCTGTCTACCTCATCACCCCTGGTCCTGATCCTCCAACCACAGAAACCTGCTATTGCCTCATGGACCTGACAAAGTTCACCAGTCACTCATCAGCTTAACTTCAGACAATGTTCCAGTTGGCCCCTTCCAACTCTACTATTCTACGATTCCTTCCAAACGCATGCATCCATTTTAATCCCTGTCACTGTTTACTCCCTCCAAATAGTGGTCATTACTTCTTACTTACCACTTGTATAAATTAGTTGCCCCCTGGCAAGTACACTTCTTCCTTATCCTGTTCAAATTGCTCTTTAGGCTATTCCCCTTGTTCCCCCTTTCTCCACCCTTTCTACTCACCAGTTCACATGGGCTTCTACTACCTTTAGCCTAAAAATGTCTAGCTTATATAACTTTTTAAAAAGGGTTAAACAAATCCATGGTGGACAGGTCTTTTGGAGGCCTTTAACCAGAACAGCTAAATGGAATGACTAACACTACAATCTTATATGCTAACTCAGAGGTGATTTTCTTTGTGTCTAATACACTTACTTCCAAGTAAGTGAGTGCAGAAGTGCAGAAAACCATTCATTACACCAGATATATTCATCAGATTTAGTTGCACTTTTTCAGTTTGCTAAGTTCAAGCACAGTTCAGCCTCCAAGCCAATGCCGATGACAGGCTGGCTCTCTTACCTACCTATTTCTAAACCTGGCACAGAGCTGCATGATTTTCTGCAAGTCCTCTCCTCACACGGGTTTCTGAATGGCCACATATATCAGCCACTTACATCGGAAGCAGTTTGCACAAGTAAACCAACTGCACTGGCATCTGTGCTGGCTCTAAAACTGGCTGTGATGTCAGAGGACTAATCAGCAGGCAATTAGGAGGTTTTTCAGTCTTGGCACTTATTTGTTTAAAGTAGCTTACATTATTTTAATGAGACTTCTAAGTGAAAATGTGTCAGCAAAAGATACATTCATGTATGAGTTATATAATCATCGGCCCATGTTAACAAGCATAATGAACTTTTTTTAATTTGAAAAAAGAAGGAAGCCCCAGGACTTTGTCAATAGAATGTTGTTAATAAAGATTGGACTTTCCCATTTAGTTCCTTGTTCTTAGTATACAGCTAAAAATCTTGCATATTTCCCAGAGGCAGGGAAAACCACCAACTGAAAAACAAGAATGCTTTAAAGGGGCAATGCAAAAGTTTAGAATCACCACAATGTTCATTTGCAGCTGGCCCAGATGAGGTAGTCTGGAGATCGCAAACTTTAATATCTGCTTAGGACACCAGAGCAACAGACCTGCAATACTCAACACAGTGCACCAAGTTTTGCACCAGGCCATAAGTTACTCAGAAAAAGAAATACATTTTGCAATGAATTCCATTCCACTGAATAAGCTTTCTGAGTTTGCCTGTGTTGTTCAGGTATGCATATTTGCATAAATGAAGTAAGCCTGAAATCTTACACATACTTGGGAGCACTTCCCATTGAACGCACTTCTACTGGCTAGAATTGGAAGTGCTGAAATCCAAAATAACATGCCGTTTGTCAAGACACCTGCTCTCCCCAGTGCCGCCCAATTCAGGACCAGCTAAAGACTTGTTTGCATCATGGTAGCCATCTACAAACCACTGTATCTTCTACTTAGACAGGAGGATGCTACTGCAGTCTTTTTCTTGTGGGCTTCCCATGAACAGCTGGTTGGCTTTGGTGCACTGGATGCTGGACTAGATGGGGCCTTGGTCTGACCCAGCACAGCTCTTCTTACATTCATTTGGCATCTGCCAGTCCACAACTTTTGTTCAGGTTTTCATTCTGCGTGTACAGCCAACATAAATGTGGGGGCGGGCTCTGCCTCCTTCACCTACATGTGTTCACCCCATCCTTTGAAAAGGTCTGTCCATATGATGGTCCTGTTCAGGGATACATATACACTCAGGCAAGTCAGGGAGGGAGACTGTCTCTCTCCTGAGTTTTCATCCTGCACAAGGATGTATGTGTTTTATTTCAGCATCAAATGCCAATGGAGAAATGGCTTTGAAGGAATCAGATTGTGAGCCTAGCTTCCCAAAGAAATTCTCCCTTTCACAAGCAGTTTCAGCTGTTTTCTATGCCTTGCAAAGCATCTTTGGTGGCAGCAGAGGTTTGGAGTGGGCATGCTCTGAGGTTTGGAATAAGGCAACCCAAAGAGCCGTGCTTCCATAATCTGCCTTTCAGTTCAGAGGGGGAATTTTGAACAATGTCTAAACCAAGGGTGCTGAACCTCAGGCCCATGGGCCAATTCGGGCCTGCTTGGAGTCTCCATCCAACCCTCTGACTTTTCCAGAGTGCCATGTCCCCTTTCCTTGAACCCTCTTTCTTAACACCCGCTGACAGCTTGGCAGTTTCCTTACTTTTGCACTTTTCTTCCCAGCTCCAAAAGTCTGGAATGCCTCTCCAGAGGCTGAATTAGAGGCAGAAAGAGCACTAAGGTAAAACAAGTTGGTATTTTTAGGATTTTTGCCCACCATTTTTCCCTTTGATCCCACCCACTACTAGAATGCAATCCTCGTGAACTTTTCTAAAACTGAAATCAGCCCTAGGATTGAAAGATGTTCAGTACCCCTGTAAAGTGTTTCTTTTATCTAGTATGAACTGAAGGAAAAGTGACATGGTGTTAAATAGTGCAGCTTTCTACCCTGTAAGCTTGTGATGAGCTGCTTCCATGTGATCTATCACTTTTGCATTTTTTAGCTCTCAAAAGATGTTACTGAGTGCCAGGACTTAATGGTACACAAGCTGCCATTCTGACACATAATTATTCTTTCCCGCTCCATCAGTAATACCTTTCAAGGTTTTCTAAGACCTATGGATTGTCTGCTCCAGCTCCATGTTAGCTGGCACATCATTAAACTTTCCTTTCCTTTCCTTTCCTTTCCTTTCCTTTCCTTTCCTTTCCTTTCCTTGTATGATAGAAAATTTCATTAGCCTAAATCGCTTTAAAATGCACGCTAAGTTCACTTAGCACATTCAAATACAGTTATCTTTAGATTGCTGCTTCTCACCAATCACTGTATCAAAAAGTTACTCCAGCTTCAATCATCCTTCCAAAGTTTGCAGTGCAGTTCTTAAATGTATTCCTCAAAATGTGTGATGCCTACAAAAGTGCTGCTGAAGGGAAAATGGCTACAAAAATGCATTTTGTAACCAAATGTATAATGCAAATTTCATGTGTTTTATTTGGAAAAAAAATCACAAAAACTGGGATGGGATAGACAGGAGTCAGCATGTATGCAAAAGTGACAGACGAGAACTGCAATAGCAGTTTGGTATTTTAGTCCAGGCTTTTTATTCTTCCATGCAAGAAACTCAGGATTGTGTTGCTCCTGACATGGCTTCCTCTTCTCCCAGGTGACCCTGCAAAAGGATGAGCGAGGAGCACCCTTGGTTCCTACCCTTGTCCTCCTTCCTCTCCACACTGTTTGTCTACTGTGCACAAGTCCAGTTTCTGTACATGCAGCTCCTAATTCCCGCCATATCGCAAGACCTTTAACAAAAGCCTTAGCACAGAGGAAAATGCAGCCATTTTGGATCTACTTTCCATTAATCTTCAAAGCTTGCTCTCAACCCCCTTGCTTGGTACATTTCTGTGGCTGGGCTTCTCTGAGCTCTGTGATTTCTGACGGAAGTCATCATGGAACCTGTTGAATCCATCCTTTCTAGAACACCTTTCATGGCACTGCTGCAGTGATTTCTCAGAGTTCTGTAACAATCTGCATGTCTTTCATTGCATGGGGTGCAGATGGTTATGGATTGTTTCAATGTTCTTTGTCACACTAAAGATGTCTTCAGCTCCACTCCTTCTGTGCCTTCCCACACCAATTATTCTAGTCATAATTGCCTTGGCTTTTGTCACTCAAAGCAAGAAAACATTTTGCGCACAAATATTAAGCTTTACACATGTGCTGTTTCAAAAGTTATCACAGCTCCATCCAGTGTTTGCAAATTCTGCTTGGGAAATGCTTTGCCACAGAATGATCACATCTGTCCAAATCAATTTTACAGCCAATTTTATGGCTCAGAAACACAAATATCATCTCTCTGTGCCTGTGTGTGTATTGTGTGCATGTGTGCATGCATGTTTGCACACACATGCTTGTACTTTTTATAGGGACCCTGGATCATCTCTGGTTGTGACGGTCTCATCTGGATTGCCTGAATAGATCTGGGTCTCTATGTCAGTCTACAAAGGGCTGCATTTGCAGTACTTGCCTGGTGGTCAGCACAAGTACAAAATGGCTGCAGCCCCTCCCCCAAGTTAAGCTATAACTTTTGCAGCCTGAACTGATTGTTTAGATTTCTTTTGTGGACCAGGAGGGGTGGATCGAAACAGATGGCCCTGCAGCCCATTTGCATTCATGTGAAGGACTCTTATCATCAGATAGTAGAGTTGCAAGGGGCCATGAAGGCCATCGGGTCCAACTCCCTGCTGTTACAGGACACCAAGTTGCATCATCCCACCCAGATGGCTGTTCAGTTTCTTTTTTAATGTCTCTAGTGTGGGACAGCCCACCATCTCTCTGGGCAGCTGGTTTCACTGTTGCATTGCTCTGACAGTAAGGAAACTTTTCCTGATATCTGGGTTGTTGCAGCTCGAAGTGATTATTCCGTGTCCTACACTTTGGTATCAGCAAAAAGAGGTCTTGACCTTCCTCTTTGTGCCAGCCCTTGAGGAACTTATAGAGGGATGTCATGTCCCCCTCAGCCTTCTCTTCTCAAGGCTGAACATGCCCAGTTCTCTCAGTCTCTTCTCACAGGGCAGTGTTTCCAAACCCTGGATCATTTGTGTTGCCCTCCTCAGGACCCTTTCTAATTTTTTCTGCATTGAGATGAAGCAACTACACCTTTTAAGCATTAATTGTGTGTGATGATAAGCACAAAGAAACACAACTTTTGACCACTTGATGGGAAGAACATGGAAAATGAAAAATACCAAAGGGGGAATGTGTGTTGTAGTTTTCTTTCCTTGCTGGCAACTATTTTACTTTACTTTCCCTGCCACAACAATATCTGAATTGTATAAGAGTTGTGGAAATGTCAGTTTGCTAGAAGAATATTATAGAACAGTGCTCTTCTGAAAACATGTTCCACTTTTATTCTAACCATTCATATTCAATCTGATAGAAAGGAAATTACTTTCAAGAAGAAATTCAAAGAGGAAAGTTGCATAGAAATTCTTGTGAGATGTGTTAAAGATTATTGTGCTTCCCTTTCCTAAAATGGCTGAAGAGTGTCTGAAAGTAGTTTGTCCTTCTTTCTACAATCATCTCTCCATCATCCTGTAGCATGCTCAGCTTTCTGCTCTTTAGTTAGAGCCCATGGAAGGAGGAAAAAATATAGGTTGATCATTCCATAAAGTTGTTTAGATTAGAAAGTGTAGGCAACCTTGAAGCCTGCAGAGCACTGGAAAATATGAAATGGAAGGGAGAGGAGACAGAGACAGAGACAGAGACAGAGACAGACAGCCCTGTGTCACCCAGCAGTGATTAGGTGAGCTCAAAACTACCACCAAAATAGATTCAGAATGACACTAAGAGGAAGAGGAAGTCTGTTTTATGGGGAATAAAATGCCAAGATATTGATGGACAGATTTTAGTAAGGTACTAGCTCAGCCTCCTCCCTTTTCCTTCCTGCAACAGGGCTTCCCAGGCTCCTGGGGCAGTGGACTGGGGTGGCCATATGGGGTAAGCCCCTGTCCCTCCCCCTGCCCCTGCCCCTGCCCTATTTGCTGAGGCTCAGTGCAGGTTGGCACTCTATGGACCTTGGCCACCCTCCCTCTGCAGGAAGAACGTGGCACAGCTTTCTGAAGCACCATCTTGTCTCACTCCAGCATGGCGCTCAGGAGCTGTGGGCCCACAGTGGGCCTCCGCACTGCCGGCACTTTCAGGAGCAAGGGCCTGCCTTGCTGGAGAAGCCACCCACCCCAGGCCTCCCTCTGGGCAGCCCTGAAAGAGAAACCTCAGGCTGGCTCTGAAGAGCCATGGTCCATGTTTGCCTGCCTTGCCACAGCGGGAAAGCAGGGTGGGCTTCTCAAAGCGCAACACCGAGGGTGGAGGAGACTACGGGGCTTCCTGGGCCACCTCTCTCTAACAGCTATACATGTGTGGATGCATGATCATTGGAACTGAGGTTGTCTGCATTTTGTACAGATAAATTAAAAACAGAAATAGAAATGGTAATAAACAATTACAAGAAAACCATTACAATTACGAACACACAGGTGTTCTCAGCTGATGACTAGCCCTTGATCATTATTATTATACTAGCCTGATATCGCTAAGTGTATGAACTTTTCTGTTGACCTAAATGTTTGTAATGGCTATAATGAGTTTTAAATCAATGCATTTCGCGTGCTTAATGGTACGCACTGACACAGCAGATTAACAGAAGTCGTGTGAAGCACCAGCTATTAAGCTATCTTAATTATTTTCAGTGTAACATTTTTAAATATGTGGGAAGGAGGTATTACAGAAGATATAACTCTGGAAGTACTTCTGTTCCTTTTGGGTTTTTAACATCACAGTTTAAGAATTCTAAATATGAGCTGTTAAAATAAGGGTTTCCCCCACCCCACTAGCTTTGTTAATATGAGAGCTGTGTTGCGCAGTGACTTCAGTGCAAACTCTGAAGCAATTTGCTTTTTAAAGTTTGAAAATGGCTTTTAACACTGCCCTCATTTGCCGTCAGTTATGCCATCCATCCACAACATGATGCACTGCCATCCATCTAGAGGATGCTTTTTCGGGACTGGTGCTTTGGAGGTCAGCCAAGAGGAAGGCGACCTGAAGAGTCAGTCTCTCTGGAGGACTGAGCAAGTCAGAATTAGCAGATCCAGGAGTTACCTTCCTGACCAGATCCTTACTTGTTTGCTTGACCCTTGCCATGATGTTGGCTGCCTTGGGACGCTTGAGGGCATGGGGAGAGCATCTCTTCCGGAGGATCGCCAGTGCTCTTTCAGGGGGTGAAAGAGGAGGCATGACTGGATTCTTGGACTTGATGAAGCATAAGCCATTCTCGGCTTCAGTTGTCTCAGATAACTTTATTAGGGGGTGTGGTCGTCCTGCAGGACAAACTGATTATCGCATTCTTGCTCATCTGGCTTCGGGTCTGCTTTTTTAATAGAAGCCACTTCGATGGTCCTGGTGAATGACTTTCACCAGGACACTCAGAGGGAAACTGACCTTATTGATTGTACTAGACCTTTCATTTGCTTTCAAAGCCATTGGCTACAGTATCCCTCTAGGCCACCAGGGTTTTATTTTTTAGTTAAAAATCATAGAACACAATAACTATATAATAGAATATACTATAAACACATTTAACAGTTTAAAACAGAATAAAGCTAAAGTGAAAACCAAACAAAGACCAGCAATGGTGCAAATATCTTAAAGCACACTAATGTCACTATTAAAACAGGACTAAAAGTGATGGGACAGTTAAGCAGCTCTTCACCCAGTGTGGAAAAGGATGAAATCTAGACACCAGGAGAGCCTTTCAAGGTTGGAGACTGGGAGGTGCTTTCCTATGGGACAAGAAAAGCAAGAGGATGTCTGGTGGGCGAGCACTGAGTTATTCTTCAGTTCATTCCTCAGCATCAAGGGCTCAGGTGTGGACTGAATACAGGCATTTTGCCCATCACTAACCGTATGGAATAAAACATCCCTCAAAATTTATGTTAGAAGTTCTAGGATTACCCTACCCATGCTAAAGCCAAGGTGAAGTTGGTAAAAGGAGATTGAAAGAGGCAGTGGCAAAATTGGGGATGTGAGCATCAAGATGACCCTGGAGCAGGCAACTAGTCAATTTTTAGTGTACAGAATATGCTTTTATTAACATGGACTTCAGACTTTCACCCTTCCTGAGGTGTTTGTTCACCTTGTCCTATTTAAATTGCTTGCAAGAATCCATAGTACTTTGCATTTTATAATATATATCATTTTATTTCTGGTTTATCCTGTAAAGAAATAACTTTCCGATTATTGGTGCTTGCTTCTGCAAAAAATTCTAATTCTTTTATCTTCTGCATGGAGGAATATAATTTTTCTGCAAGATTGTCCCTCAGCATGACTTCTTGCATGACTCCATTCCAAACTAAAATCCTCCTCCCTCGCCTCCATAGTCTCATCCTATGAAGTGCTGTGCTGGGACAGCGGCCCCATAGGACTCAAAGCAGGGGGCCAGAACTACCATGAACGTCCAGCTGCATCTTCTGCTGGTGATCTATATTACAGTGAAGGCTCTTGGTCTTATATCTGTGTCTTTTCCAGTCTTTTGTGCAACTTCTCCAGTGCATAGATGGCTACTCTTTGCTCCTTTGCTCCTACCTAGCCCTAAATTTCTTTGAACTTGCTTTCAGTCTTACAGACAATTTTCAGTGCCCACATTTCTTTGAGAATGTTCCCATTTTCCTCCTTACTCATCTCCCATTGCATGTCTTATTTCCCATTGTATGGCACACATTATTAACCATCTGAAGCAGAGATGGAAAAAAGCATGATCCTCCAGCTGCAAGGATCGTGGGACTCCAGTTCCCATCATCCTTGGCCTTTGGCTGTGCTGGCTGGGCCTGATGAAAGCTGGAATGCAACAACATCTGGAAGGCTGGAAGTTGCCCACTTCTGTCCCTCATCAGAGTATTTAAAAGATGTTGTTGCCAGTTCAGATCAATAGCATAAGCCTCCACCCTAAATTCAGCTGGAAGTCTTTGCAAACATTTCTTTGTTGTTTAAAAGAAACAAAATAAATAGCAGGAAATCTGTCTCAGAACTGTTTCACAGTCATCCGGTGTGGCAACGAACGACATATACAAAGCAAATTTAATTGATGCATGATCACCATATGTAAATATCTAAAGTAAATTGGGAATGCATGTAAGACCTTTCTGTGCAGTAAAAAAATATTACATTTAGCTATGTTGCTACTTTGTTTTTATTATAGAATAATGAATGAAGATTAACTGGTTTTGATGCTGCCTTGCATTAACTTAATGATTTGTGCATTACTCTCATGTACAGCACTCATATGGTGGAACAAGGTCAGGTGCTGTTGCTAGTCCCACTCCCAGCACCATGTCCCTGTGCCAGCCCTCTCTCTAACAGCTGCACATTGATTGAAAAACAACCACTACATATATCCAGGGGCTTGTATGTAGGGAATCCTACAACTGCAATCCCATATGTAAGTGCTGACATGGAAAAACCATTTTTCTTCCGAGAATACCAAACCTAGTTTGGCAGAAGTGTCTGTATGAAAGCCAATAAGCAACCTGTTTTAGAAAATCAACGATTTAAAAACTGGAATTCCTGGGTAGTTTTGGACACTGTGCCACATGAAACAGCAAAATAGTTTTACGCCGGCGGCAATTATCCCCTTCCTGGGCAAAGTTCTTGAGCAGGTGGTGACCACCCAACTCCAGGTTTTTGCATTGAAACAGCGTTGGTCACCCTGTATGAGGACCTATGCTGGGAGAGAGATGGGGAGTGTGACCTTGTTGGTACTCCTGGATTCTTGGTGGCTTTTGATACCTTTGACATGCAAGCCTTTTGCCCCGGGGGGGGGGGGGGCTGAGTTGGCAACAGGGGGTGCTACACTGCAGTGCTTTCTGCTCCTACTTGCATAGGAGGTTCCACAAGGTGATGCCTGAAGGATTTTGCTTGGCCCTTGGACTCTTCTCAGGAATTGATCTTGTCCCCCATGCTATTTGGCATCGACACGAGATCACCGAGTGGAGTCATCCAGAGTTTTGGAGTGTCGCACCATTACGTTACTGCTGCCATGCAGCTCTAGTTCTCCTTGTTGTGTTCAGAAGGAGAGGCTGTGTATGTGCTAAACTGTGAATGACTGTGACATTAGATGCTGTAGAGGGGTGGCTCTTCTGATTGGATGGAGGGAATTCAACTTGTTCTGGATGGAGTCACACTCCCCTTGAAAGGCAAGTCTGTATCTCGGGGTGCTCCTTGATCCCCCTTTGTGGCTTGGGGCTCAGGGGCCTCAGTGGTTCGGAATGCCTTCTACCAGCTTGGACTGGTGGCCCAGCTATGCCCCTATCAAGACAGGGATAGCCTGGTTTCAGTAATTTACACTCTGGCAACCTCTAAACTAGACTACTACAATCCACTGTATGTGGAGCTATCCTCAAAAACTGTCCAGAAGCTGGAGATTGTGCAAAATGCAGCACCCAGAATAATAACCAGGACCAGAAGGTCCAAAGTTATTTATTTAATTAATTTCTACACAACCTATTAGTCAGAATGGCTCTCTGGGCAGGTTACAAAGTCATAACAGGCAATATATACAATAAATGGATCAAACACAGAAATACTGTATATCAATAAAATAGCAACCATGAAACACAGCAAAAACAACAAACAAACGCAACAGCACAGCCTAAGTTAATCGAGGGGTATAGTAGCAATGCAGTATAATAAATACCAAATAAAAAAAATATTAAAAGTCATTTAAAATTATTTTAACTGTTAATATATTTGGCAAATAAAAAGATAAATGAAAAAACCGTTTTGCCTAGTGCTGAAGAGTGGAGAGAGGGTGCCAGGTGGACTTCTATGGGGAGCTGCTTCCAACAGGTCCTTTCCCTAATAGTCAACCTCTTAATTTTCTTCAGAAGGCTCTGATCTGCTTGCATTGTTTACCCATATGCTTCCAAGTCCAGTTCAAGGTTCTGGTTTTAACCTACTGTATAAAGCCTCCAATTCCTAATGGAATGACTCTCCTAATCACAATCGATCTGGGGCTCACCTCCAGCTCCCACTTCTGAGGGAGACCCAGATGGGGCCATCCATGTGAAGACCCTTTTCAGTGGCAGCTCTCTAGTGATGGAACAAGCTTTCCTTGAGGCCTGCCTGGCACCCCATCTTTTGGGTGCCACAACAAGACTGTCCTCTATATAATTTTATACTTCATAATTTTATGTTGTCTTGGAGCATTATGTCAGCTGCTGAACAGGTCTGAATTTCTGCAAGCTATTACATCTTTTTAAAACATTTTAAAAATGGGGCCGCTCTCACTCTCCTAATTTGGAAGACACTGTGGTGAGGTCTGCACAACTCAGGTGCGTGTCAAGGAAGGATGCTGCCTGGAGCTGCAAATGGAATCCTTAAGTTAGGCTGTTCTATTCACACATATTTAACTTGAAGATGCTTCTTCTGACAATGCCGGATTTTAGGAAGGTGTTTATTATAAAAGTGGCAAGTCCTTCACTGAAAAAATGGCAAAATAAAACTGCAGGATTGAACAAATGACACACTTACAAATTAACATAGGGTGTGGAAATCATGAGATTTGGTACTAGAATAGCAGAGCTAGAATTAGACTTTTGGATTTTATTTTTGCTTCTGAGTTATTATTATAATTATCTTTATTATTATTGATGTGGAAAGATTCCTATTTACCAGCTGGTTTCAATTTCTTTTAAAGGCACAAATCCTCTGTATGAATTTATTAAGGAGAGCTCCTTAAATGCACAAAAGCATTTTCTTATATGTGAACGTCCATGTTGCATACAAAATATAAGCAAATATGATAATATCAACAGTTTGCTATCAAATGGATCTACTTTGATCTCCAATTACCATTATTGTGGTTTGTCCACTATGAATGATAGCTGTTGCACCTTTTTCCATAGTAAGCATTTTATTTCAATCTTGCCCAATTGGTAGAAAGTTTATGAGCATCTTTATTAATTTGGAGGTGAGATGAAGCAAAACTTGTTTATTTATACATGTATTTAGAGGCTGCCTATAATTGCCAGGCCTTTCTAAAACTTCTAATAGCTTTATCTTAATCTGAGCAGCACTGATGTACTGTCCATGTACTATTTCCAGAGAATAGCTAGAAGAGATAAGAATGCCTTTGTAAATGAACAGTGCAAAGAAATAGAAGAAAATGATAGAATAGGGAGGGCCAGAGATCTCTTCACGAAAATTAGGGATATGAAGGGAATGTTTCATGCCAAGATGGGCATGCTAAAGGACCAAAATGGCAGGGACCTATCAGAGGCAGAAGAGATTAAGAAGAGGTGGCAAGATTACACAGAGGAACTATACAAGAAAGAGCTTAATGTCCCTGATAAGCATGATGGCTGGTCACTGACCTCGAGCCAGACATCCTGGAATGTGAAGTCAAATGGGCCTTAGGAATCCTGAGCAACAACAAAGCTAGTGGAGGCAACAGTATTCCAGCTGAGCTATTCAAAATCTTAAAAGATGAGGCAGTAAAAGGGCAACACTCAATATGCTAGAAAATTTGGAAAACTCACAGGATTGGAAAAGGTCAGTTTACATTCTGATCCCAAAGAAGGGCAATGCCAAAGAATGTTCAAACTACCGCACGATTGCACTCAAGAAGCAACAGTGAGAACTGGACACAGAACCTCTGATTGGTTCAAAATTGAGAAAGGAGTTTGGCAAGACTGTATACTGTTGCCCTGCCTATTTAACTTATATGCAGAGCACATCATGAGAAAGACGGGGCTAAATAAATCACAAGTTGGAATTAAGATTGCCGGGAGAAATATCTACAACAGATATGGAGATGATACCACTTTAATGGCAGAAAGTGAAGAGGAACTAAAGAGCCTCTTGATGCGGGTGAAGAGCACAAAAGTTGGTTTGAAATTCAACATTAAGAAAACTAAGATCATGGCATCCAGTCCTATCACTTCCTGGCAAATAGATGGGGAAGAAATGGAGGTAGTGACAGATTTTATTTTGTCAGGACTGCAGCCAAGAAATTAAAAGACGCTTGCTCCTGGGGAGGAAAGCTATGGCAAATCTAGACAGCATACTAAAAAGCAGAGACACCACCCTGTCAATAAAAGTGCATATAGTCAAGGCTATGGTTTTCCCAGTTGCAATGTATGACTGTGAAAGGAAGGAAGGCTGAGCGCCAAAGAATTGAGGCCTTTGAATTGTGGTGCTGGAGGAGACTCCTGTGAGTCCCTTGGACCGCAAGGTGATCAAACCAGTCAGTCCTAGAGGAGATCAACCCTGACTGCTCTTTAGAAGGCCAGATGCTGAAGATGAAACTCAAATACTTTGGCCACCTAATGAGAAGGAAGGACTCCCTGGAGAAGAGCCTAATGCTGGGAACAATAGATGGCAAAAGAAGAAGGGGATGGCAGAGAATGAGGTGGCTGGATAGAGTCACTGAAGCAGTCAGAGTAAGCTTAAGTGGCTTCTGGGGGATGGTGGAGGACAGGAAGGCCTGGAGGAATGTTGTCAATGGAGTCACAATGGGTCGGACATGACTTCGTGACTAGCAACAACAGCACTGATGGGAACAAGCAACACAGAGGCACTGCTGGATACTGAAAAGATCTGGGGTCAGGCCCTCAAGAGAAAATGTGCATGTGCTAATTTACATAGTCTCTAGTGTTTGTGTGTGTGCACAGGTGTGTGCATGAGCACATGCACATGTATGTCTTTATCTTTAAAGGGCACTGTCTTTCTCCTAAGTCATGCCCCTTTGTACAAAAGGATGCATGGACAAGGGAGAAGAGCATCTGATTTCAGGTGGAAAGAGTCAAGGCAGGGGTATCTGTAAGTGAAACACGGGGGAATTTCAGAAAGCTATTCAAGGAGGATTAGATGCTTCGGAGATCATCGAGGCCCCTGTACCTTGACTTCAGCAAGTGCCCGTGGACAACAGGGTGATGGACTAGATGGCCTCCCAGAGATTTGGGGCTCCTACTCTAGCGGGATGCTTCCTAACACTCTGAGCACACATTGCTAATCTCAAAAGCAACCCATCATCCTAAAATGTTGAACCAGTTCCAGAGCCAAATTCGTAAATGGTTCAGTTTCTTTTTTGTACACTGGACTCAGTAAAAGCTGACTTTCTACCCTCACTCAAGCAAGAATAGTTATTTGTTTTTCGGCGCCAGGCGAAGACCTTTTTATTCAAGCGGCATTTTAACTGTTAATATTATTGGATTTTATCTGGCCAGGGCGGCTTATTTTATACTGTATTTTTGTATTTTTAATTTAATATTTATATTTTTGATTTATATTATAATTATTTTAGCTTAGTGTTGTAAGCCGCCCCAAGGCTTTGGCGAATGGGGCGGCATAAAAATGTTTTAATTAATTAATTAATTAATTAATTAATAGGAGTATAACACTCTCATACTTGGAGCTTAAAGCAGCCTACCGTCCATCATTACTTGCCATCTATCAGTCATTCATATTTGTCTCATCTAGTATTTAGGTATGTAGGGTCTGGGCAGGAGGACTACAGAAAAAGCAACTTTCTTAGCAAGTAACAATGCGTTTATGTAGGGAGATTCCTATTAGATTACCCTTTGCAAGATCTCACTAACCAAACATTGCTACAGTTGGAATATTACACAGTATGTATCACTTTTTCTAATAACAAATCCAAGCAGTGAGTGATGACAGAATTAAAGCCAAATTGGGCCAAGGAGAAACAAGAAGCAGTTACATCAAGATGTTTACATTACTGAAATTCAAAAACAAAAACAAAACTCTATGAGATTAAAATAAAAGGATAAAATAAAATGCTCTAGAAAACCAGCCTAATGAGGAACCAAGCAGGCATGGAATGCATGGAATGTTGAGACTGGACTAGGAAGGAATGAAAAGCTCTGGTTGGAAGGAATGACTCACCAGACTCTTCAAGAGAAGGATTTGTTGCAATATTTGGTTTTGGTGACCTGTCCAATTGGTTTTTTGATCTGTTTGTTTTTTAGATGAAGTTCCAGTTTCACTTTCCACTGTTGTCATTTTATTCTAATTTGATTCTTTCAGCACAAGAATGCCAACCAATTCTATTTTAAGAACTCACAAATTTGGATTTCTATGAATTCAGCCTTGAGTTCTCCATGTCCTGCAGATCCTGGCTTTTTCAGAATCACAGAAGACCGGTTTGGTTTGGTTTCAGTTTAGGGAGGATTTAAGGTCATTGGCATTTATATATGTGCATATAAATGAGTTGATCCGCACTTGTTAATGCACACGTTAATGCACACACGCTAATGTGAATTAGTACAAGAAAAATGTGACTTAAAAAATCCAACTTCATCAGTGAACAAATGACAGATTAAATCACCTGGTGCACATACAGAGATGATCATCATTAGGGGATCGTCTGGCAGCGGTTGGACAGGAGCAACAGCTTGCAGCCAGGTCAGGGGACATCACCTGTGCAGTTGGAGCATCCCCTACAGGTGCCATTCTTCTGCCTATGGAAGCCATGATGCCAGGTCGAGACAGCCAGATAAACCACAGGATGCCAAAGAGGGGTGCTGCTCGTGGTCCTGGCAACCCCGGCGACAGCCTTCATCCCCACCCAGGGCAGCCCACAGTGGCAGAGTCAGGAAGGAAGAGGGAAGCTACTACTGGCTGTACCAAGTGCCATTCCAGGTCACCTCAGCAACCAACCTTCCGGGCATGGAAGAGGGGCTCTGCTTCTGCAGCGTGTGGAGCCAGTTCATGGTGAGCACCATGTGCTCAGCAGGAACTTGGACTGAGGACTGCTGCAAAGCAAACTGAAGTCCAGGGAGCTGAGCCAGGAAATCCAATGGATTCCCACCTGCAAATGGGTCCCTCACACATCCTGACATAGAATATATTATCGTTTTATACTGTAGTTTCTAAATCTAGACACACCAGGTTGAAATTCTACAGCAGAGTTCAGACAATACAACAGATAATCCTGTACAAGAAACTACCACGGCTTGTCAAAATGTGTGAACCTGCCCTCTCCCTCTCCCTCTCCCTCCTTTCTTCTGTCTGCCTTGCTTGCCTTTGGCTTTTATCTTATAAGATTATTTTTCTCTTGCTCCCCTGAACTCCAGTCAATCAGTAAGTAGTTTTTTTGTTCATTTCTATAACCTATGTTTCTATTTCCCAAGTGCAAAGCTTTTTCTGCCTTGCTCTGACCTTCTGTTGAACTTTATAATCTCCTAGTTCCTACGAAAAAGATCCTGATTTCTATATTACAACTAAACCCACACACAAAAAACCCATCACGGTTTTGGATGAAGCTGACTAGTACACACAAAATAAAGAACTAACCTCATAATATTCTAAACCAAACCAAGTACAAAACAGAGGGTAGTTCTTTTCCTTCACAAGAATCAATCATGCTTCTACTCTTAAATAGCTTCTGGTCTTTCTTCTCATGCAACATATAACCCAGGGTCTCTCTAGGTTTTTCCCACATCAACCTTTCTCCCAGCAGCTTTGTCTGATGGGTGATGGTGCAGAATTCAAACCAGCTCCATGTTATTCCTGTGCAATTTGTTCCAGGCAGGTACCACTCTGGGTTGTTGCTTAGACTGCTAGTAACTATATTTTTACCTTGTAACTTAGCACCAAACTTTAAATGGATAGAGAATTCCCGTGCAGTTGCTCTCATTGTTATGATCTAGATTCAGAGTCAAAGTTATCACTCTGAATAAATGCAGTGTAATTACACTGCTAGAATGCTTAGTTTATGTAAAACAAGCAGCTGAGAACAGAATTCCAAAACCTGGAATGACATTTTTCTGCAGCTCACATTTCAGACTTGTTTTTTACATAGCAGGAATGATGGGATGCTTCATTATATGTGTATATGTGGGTCTGTGCACAGAAAAAGTTTGCTAACAAAACAAACAACAGTTGTGACACATGCTAATCAAAGAAAAAGCTTTGTACTAAACTTGACTATGTGCTAATCTTCTGCTAATCTTCTCCCTGTAGAAGAAATTATCCAATGACAATGGGCCACTTCTCCTGACTGAATTGATATAGTGTGATGTGCATTGTATGCATCTAGGATGAATCTGGGATTCGAACTGTCTTTTGATGGCTTCATTGTATGCTCAGCTCCAGATAATGATGGCTTACCCTGTTCTTTTAAAGCTCCATTCCTCTTCCTGTCCTTTTCTCCCACAGTTCCACAGAAGGGCTAAGCAAGCCCCTCTCTGCTGGATAATCTGAAAGTCGTAATTCCCAACAGAAACACTGGACTAATTCATCCTGCTGGATTGCTTGCAACACATTTAGCTCTGGCTGCCTATCGTCTTATTAAATCAGATAGTTGCATTTCTGTCCAATGGCCTGGTTTGCACACAACCCAGACCATGGCATGAATTGTTGAAATCTTGCTAACTGTTGTGTCTGAACTCATTTCCATAAATAATTCATGGTTCGCTAACAACCAACTACCCAGAAACAGAAACTATAGTTTGTTTGATGCTGTGAACACGTCTTGTTTAAACCATAGTTTATTCTAGGCTTCTTTGGGATGCTGTGCTCTCTGAAACTGAGTCATGCAGCAAGAGCAGCCTGAAAATGAAACCAGTCTGAAGGCTGGCAAAATGATTGGAAGAGAAACAAACCAGGAAGAGGAAAATGAAGTCATTGTTTTCTTAACTGAAATGCATGGCTAAAGCAACAGGCCATAGTTAACATAAATCATGGCTTAGCATTACATGTGAATACAGCCAATAAGAATCCAGCAAGGTCCTAACTGGACATAAATGTTTGGTTACCACTCACACCACTCTGTTCTGGCTTTAGCTAGCTGATCTCCCTCCTCCTTCCTTCTCTTTTTAGACTGGAAACCTGAAGGCAGAATCTGAGCTTCATTGCTTAATTGATATGAGCTGCTTTGGATACAGTGTTTGAGAGAAAAGTGGGATAGAAATACAATAATGAATTATAACATGTGGGAAGGGGTGGGGCATGGAATCTGGAAGAGATCTCTTCTTAGGGAGATTTCAGAAATTCTTCTCATCTGACTTTTTCCTCAGATTTTGGAGTTCTGATTATCTGGTATTTCCAAACTTCAACCAGTGTCTAAGAAATACTGTATAGATCCATTAAACAAACCAAAGGTTCAGGGAGTAGTTCTGCATGCAGGGTCTGTCACAACTTTATCTTCTTTAGGTTCGTTCATGCCTTTCCCCACTTTTGCCTTGCCATCGTGCATGCGCGCACCGATGAGCCATCGGAGTGGGGAAGCAGCCTCGATGGGACTCTGCACCATTTGCATCAAGATTGCTCGTGGGGCTGGTTTACCACCATGGGGCCACATCTGCCAAACAGTAAAGCACACACTGTGTATCTTGAAGATTTGGGGGTAGTGTTTTATCAGTGCAGGAGGCACTGTGGGAACAGGAAAAAAACCAGAAGTCAGCAAATCTTTAAGCTGGGGCAAAATGTGCCTGCTCCAATTCCAGAATTTTGCTCATCAAACCAGGACAGAAGATTACAGCCCAGCTGAATTGGAACAATAAAGAAATGGGGGGAATCCCCTTGCCCCTTCTTGAGCATTACAATTGAAGGCCAAGCACTGTCTTCATTGGAAGCACTTTCATGCAGAGCGCTTCAAAAAGGAGAAGACAACCGCAAGCAGACAAAGCACAGCGATTTGCCTGAACCCACATTTATCTAGATGGGAACAGGCTAGTGCTGTTTCATGGAAAGGGGGAAGTTCTGAATTTTTTGTCACATGGAAAACATCTTTAAACTCTTTTACTCTGGGAAGTACACGCAGAGAGCCTGGGTTCTACCGTTAAACTGCAGACAGCTTTCGATGGGACTTAGGCGAGGCTTTATTGCATCGCACAATCACCAATGCTGCCACTGACCTCTGCCAGAAGTGCCGAAAGGTTTTAAAACCTAACACCAGATGGAGCTGTAGGGTGCCTTTGCTTTGTTTTGGTTATTGCAACTAACGGTTGCAAAATCTAATTTATAGGATTAGTTTGTGTGTGTTTTAAGACAACAGGGTTAGTATGTCATTATACAAACTGGTGCAATGTAAATATAAGGATATATAAAATAGTGTCTGTGCAGTTGGATAAAGGAGAAAATGCCCACACCACAAAAGTCATGTAGAGACAACCATTCTCGGGGCATAATGGAGTGGTCATTTGGAGGGCTGATGTACTCAGAAGTTCCTGACAACCATGGCTGGATCAGGACATGCAACAGAATGTCATTGTATAATCCTGAGTCAGTAGAATGGACTGCGCCACTTCAGAATCTAGAGTGGGATGGCATTTTTACTTTGGTTCTTTTACAATAAAAATACTATAGAAAAAAACAGACAGAAGGCTAGACTGGAACATTTACCTATTCTCTGCCTGTTTATTCTGTCAGGGCAGTTGTTGATGTTGTCATTTACACTGGAGAGATTTTAAAAAGTTTCCACCACCCTGGAGCCTGAAGTGGTACAGTCCACTCTACAATTTTGATTTTACCTTATTCTCGGGCTCAGTAGGGTGCAGTGGGCATTTTAATTCATTTTGTTGGATGATTCTTAGCTTAGGGTATCCATCTCATGTTTCCAGTGCATAAAACTACCAAAGAAGGAGGGTATATGCACACAGGAAATGCATCTTCTTTTCACATTTAAAATCATTTATTTATATTTAGCAGTCAGGGGTAGGAAGTTCTAAAAATAAAACAAATCTCATGATCCCTGCTTCACTGTTATGACACATTCTTTAGACTGAATTTCTAGATTTTGCAGTATGGCAGTTAACTCCTTCTTCCAATAACAACAAAACAAACCATCATTCATTTTCCAGCAACATGGTTTGCCATCATGGCCAAAATATAATTAGGTAAAGTAGCATCTATTCTATGACCTACCTCTGTTGAGTGTTCAAGATTTTTGGCAGAGGCTTGCTGGCACAAACTTGCACACTTGTATTAACTGAAGCCAATCCAATTAAAATATAGCACCTTCATTTTCCTGTACTTTGCCTCTTGGTGAAACTGAACTGATTCATGTGGTTGTCAGATAGCCCATTTTTACAGGCAATTTCCACAGTTTAAAACAGAACTGCCGTAGTTATCTTTAAAATAACAATAACTAACTGTTCCAACCGTCCTCCTTTTGACATTAAGCCATTCTTTTGAAAAGTCATTCTTCCTCTTCATGATGAGTGCCTATCTCCTAACTCAGGCTTATTTAAAGATAATTCTCAATGGTTCTTTTAATTCTTCAGCAGAGTATTTTGTATTATCGCTAAAATCCTAGATGGCTGTAGGTTTTTCCAGTTTGCCAGCTACAAGGTCAGATAATCATTCCAGCCCCATAGCAGGAATCCATGCTTGGTGCCTCCACTCTTCCCTTGCAACTGACATAGAAAAAAAGCATGCCAGCTGCTTTTCCAAGGTCTCAAGAGTAAACCTGAAGGGCATTTTGGGAAATTCCTGTAGATGGGCATGGCAGATGATGGATAAGATGATGGATCCTGGTGGTATCACAGCCTCCTTCCCTTCTGCTCCAAAGCACTCATTTAGACAGCTGCAGTAAATGTCAAAGTACTTTTCAGGTTGGGAAACACAGAGATAACCTTCACCTCTGTGCTTTTTTTTTTTTTTTTTTTGAAAAAAAATAAAATGGAATGTATGTAATAAAATGTATAAAATAAAATATGGAAGATGGAAATAATCTTCCGAGTTTGGAGATTATGGGTATCTCAGGAGGATTGAATCCATGATTATAATTATATCCCATCTTTCTGGATTCTACTTCTCCCAAGGCAGCTCACAACAAAATATAAGCAATGTTAAATACCTTTAAAACAGTATCAGATCTTCAAATGGAGCCCATTTCTTTATATACCATGTGTGTATAGGTTGTCTACAGGTGATCAGAGATTGTCCAGTCATGTATACAAAGGCTATATATATTTAATTTGTGCATTCATGAGCTTCATTTGCAAAGGAACTGTTGATGTCCTGACCTGCACATATGGTAATGCATGGTATGAGTTCTGAATTCTGGCATGTTGTAACATGTGAATGCAGCAGTGATAACAAACTATGGTTTGATGACTGCAAATAACCCAGAAGAGAATCCATGGCTTATTGCTGAATTGTGAACTCTGGGGTGTTTAAACTATGGGTTGTTGCTATGTGTGAACCTTGAACCATGAGTTATTCATGGGTTGCTTCATCAGCCTATGGATGTGTTGGGTAATAGCAGTAAAAATAGCAACAAAAAACAATCAGTCTACATACCTTTCCTACAGCACGATATAACATTTAGGATACAGAATGGGGATGGGAAAGGAGGGAAACAAGAACACCAAAGCCTTTAAAAAAGCTAATTTACTTATCAGCCAGACAAACCCCGGGTAAGGCAACAAAGCACAGGTAACCATTATGTGTGAACCAGGCCAATGTATGAAAATCAAGGGCAAGGATAGCATGTACAATCTGCCTCTCTCTCTATGCATTTTGTTTTGTACATTGTTGTAAACCACTTAAAGAGCTTTGGCTATGGGGAAGCTTAGAGATGAAATGGATGGATAGATGGATGGAAGGCAAGTAGACAGGCACACAGGTATTCCTGCATTCAGGTTGCAGGAATTAGGTTGCCGCTCTTATAATTAGAATTGAACTGTCTATTTCTAGGTAATATCTATTAATTTAGAAAAACGGTCTATTTCTAGATTTTGCATGTGCATTCCAATTTCTGCATCAATATGAAATTTTTTAAGTGCGTCAAAATTTCACCAAGTATTCCATGGGAGTATTTCACCTGAAGCTGTGGTTGTATTTATGATTTTAAATTCTTTTATCAACAACATCAAGGCACAACTGACACCATCATGAAATAACCTATCAACAATGAACTGCATATGGCAATACATATACCGAAAACTGTAAAGTGAAACTTTCCAATTCTAAACTTTCCAACTTACCAATCTAGATCTCCCCATGTACTAATCAGAAACAGTTGTAAAACATCAATTAGGTCTTCCTACATGGTTACATATCACTGTGCAGGCTTCAACCCCCAACTGCTCTGCTTGACTAAGAAATCCAAGATTGCCAGGATGCATACAACTAATCTGCATTCTTGTAAATTATCTGTATATCATTGAGCATGTTCTTCATGCATTTTATCAAAACAGGAGCCTTTGTGTATATACATTAACCTTAAATGTGCATTTTGGTACAAACTGTACCACAACTGTCATAGAAGTATGTAAACCAAAGGATAACTATATCCTGATCCACACATCTGTTTGGAAAGTGCAAATAAGATTAGTTTGCTTAAAAATGCAAACTAACTTAAATCTTCCAATATCCCCACTTTCAATGCATTGCTTTGCTCATGTTTCCAAGTTGGATTATGTTCAGTGATGCCATGATTCACAGAAAACAAAATCATTGGATTTATTATGAAGTAGGAAGTGACATTATTAGAAAGTGGCAGAAAATAGTAGGGCAGCCATAAATAATATACTTCTACAAAGCATTTAATAGCCAACATAAATTTCCCTTTACTGATATGGTACCAAATCTTGTTCCCCTTACCTATGATTGTGAGAAGATTCAGTGGTCACCTGAACAGAAACTGGACCATCAATAAAAAGTGGAAAATCCAGTTATCTCAAAGTTGACATGGGTTGAGCCATTCAATGACTTTGTGTGAAATATTTAATGCTGTTAAACTGCAGAGTGGTAATACAGGCTTAGGAACTGAAGAGTCCTGCCTTTCAAAGGGTACATTCAAAAGAAAATTTACCATTTTTTCTATTCAGACTTTTACTACTATCCACCTTTCTATATTTTTCTACATTATTATTATAACGCCAAAATATTATAGAAATGAGTTAATTCAAATAAATTCATCCTTTCATACCAGTTCTTTTCAAAAATCTAATACATCCATAGATTTCAGTGTTACAAAAGATATTAAGTTATTTTAAAACTATGATTGTGTATTTATCGACAGACATATATAATATACATTATATATTTTTCTTTAAAGAAAAAATGTAAAAGTGCATGTTAGAGAAGTGAAGTAAAACACAAGGGATGAGTGCTTTTCATGCTTCCATTTAATGCATAATAGTGCAACATGCGCATCTCGTGGGGAAATGCACAAGATGCTTCTTCTGAAGCGCCTAATATCCCAGCAGGGTGAATATAAGCAAGTCCCCAGCCCCTTTGCTGCTGTGCTGGGGGGAGCAGAGGAGGGAGGCATTTGCAGTGCCTCTCCCACGGCTTCCTGTAATGCTCTAAGGAGCTTCAACCACACAGTGCAGCAAATGGAGCACATCCTGTCTGCATGTCCTGCCATGCGATAGACCCCCAGTCCAGTATTTGCTGGAAGGAAAACGGGTTCAGGATCAAGCCAGTCAGCAAAATATTACATTCATGTCAAGATTTTCTACGATCAGAAAGTCTAAAAAATATGTAACAAAAATACATATTATAAAAGTGTACAGCAGAGTGGAATATCTCCAGATAAATATGAGAGGAAAGAACCACTCATTGTTAATACTTGAACAAACATGTTATATAAAGATATACAAGAAATACAGGTGCAAAAGTACAGAGCGTATCAATGGTGCTTCATCTTCTTTCAAGCAGTAGGCAAGTGCTTACTACAGTCTTTTACTTAAGGAAGGAAGTGGGAAATGGATGCAGTAGGATGAAATGCACAGCATTCATCTTCTTAAAAAATATTAAGAAGAAAATTGTTCGTATGCTTTGGATACGATGCTAAATTATAGTTGAGCGTTGCATGAATAACCCTGGCCTGTTCCTTCCTCAGTCTGGCTTGTGCAGTGCCTACACTCTGTTCTCCTCCTTTGGCACAACCACTAGGAGGAGGCTGAAAGGTAAACTTCCATTTTTGATGAATCGATTATTGTGCTGTTGGAATCCAAGAAGTTGTGACTATATCCATGATGGTTTGTTTGAAATACGTCAACTATAAACCACAAGTTGTCAAGTCAGTGCCTTAGCTAACAGAGAAACAGCAGGTTCTGAACTTCTCATAACCACAATACAGGAAAAGATAGCAGAGGAGAACAATTGAGTCTAGAAAGACTAAAGCAAACGATGAAAAGCAGCCACTCTTGCTTCTTTCTCACCTTTTTTCTAATTAGCTCTATTAAGTAGAATCATGTCGATAGCACCACTTGAAAATCTAGCTCTTACTTTTCCATTACTCGTAACAGTCATTCTAATCTTTGATTTAGAAGGAGTGATGCATGAGCCATTACATGGATCTTCAGATATTCAGGCTTATGACCTGGACATCTGAAGGAGTGTCTCCTTCCCTATGTGCCTGTCCACCTGTTAAGATCTGGACCGGAGGTCCTTCTTTGGGAGTCCTTCTTGAAAGAAATTAGGAGGGTGGCTACCTGCAGGAGGGCCTTCTCTGCGGTGGTGCCCCAGTTATGGAATGCGTTCCCCAAAGAGGTTTGCCTTGCACAGACACTTCATTCTTTTCAGCACCAGGCCAAAACCTTTTTATTTTCCCAGTATTGTAAGGTTTAGATTGTGATATTAATTGGGGTTTTATTGCATAGAATCGATGCTGTGTTTTACTTTGTTTTATTGTAAGACAGTATAGAAAAGTTTTAAATACATAAATACATAAATAAAATCTAGTCTTTTTGACTTTAATGGGAAAAGGCTGCAGTCCCATCAACTGTGCCCTTGAAGCTCAGAAGCCCCGTGAACTTGAGTGGAGTGAGCATACTTCATATCCTGTTGGCACCAGTCCCACCCTCATTACCCCTCTTCGAAGCTGAGGATGCAACTTCAGAGAGACAGCTGGCACAGTTCTTCCTGCTTGGGCTGTGAGAGAATGGTGGTGATGGGAGTTCACCTGTCTCTGAACTTGTTTCTGGGAATTCAAATTACCCTATGACCCCTAGACAATGTCTCTAAGAGGCCCAAATAGAACTACTCTCTAAGAAGCTCAAATAATGGCAGAACTGGACAGGAAACTTCCAAAATTACCTTCCAGATATGAACTTCCTGCTCTTGCTTCTGATGTAGAGCTGACACCTCAGCCTTTCTCTGCTCATTTTTCCCAATGTGCAAATGTGCATTACTTTTGTTGCTTTTTTATTGGACTTGGTGTCAACCATGTTTCAAGTTTCTTTATGTGCAGTTTTACTGTAAACACTCCCGCACACTGTAAAAATGTAGTCCTGATGTAATTGCAGATCAAGCAGCTTTAATGTAATGTAGCTATATCCAGATTTTTATGTGATGACTTACCAGTGTTCAAGAATGCATATGCACTACAGCTAAAACACTGGACAAAAAATTAATGGAATCATACAGTCCCATCTTGGTGGAGGGTGCCACTGTGTTTTGTGGGTCTGTCTTTGTCACAGTTTTTTGTATCCACATTAGTCACATAAGCAGGAAAGAAGAAGATGCTGGATGCAGACCAATAAACTGAAGCTCAGTCCAGACAAGATGCAAATACTGTTGGTGGACGGACAATCTGACAGGTTGGGAGGTCTTCAACCTGTTCTGGATGGGTCATGCTTCCCCTAAAGGATAGGATCCATAGCTTAGGCATACTCCTGGACCCAGAGCCACCATTCGAGTCTCAGGCAGACTCAGTGGCCAGGGGTGCCTTCCTTCAGCTACATACCAACTTTGGCCCTACCTGGACAAACAGAGCCTGTCCACCATTACCCATGCCCAGGTAACAGCCTCATTAAACTATTGTAACACACTCTTCATGGGGCTGCCTTTCAAGATGGTCTGGAAAAGTCAACTGGTTCAAAACAGTGCTGCACTCTTCTTGAAAAAAGCTAGTCCATGCACCCATATCATGCCAATTCTATACCATCTGCACTGGCTACCAGTTGAGGTTCGCCAATTCAAAGTGATGGTGTTGACATATAAAGCTCTGAATGGCTTGGGACCAGGATGCCTGAAGTACTGTGTTCCCCCATATGTACCTTCCCATCCATTAAGATCTGAGTCCGAGAACTTTCTTAACAAGGTGAGGTGGGTAACAAATAGAAGGAGGGCCTTTTCTGTGGTTGTGCCCCACCGCTGGAACAGGTTCTCCAAAGAAGTTCGCCTGACACCTTCATTACTAACGTTTGGCACCAGGCAAAGCCTGTTCTATTTTCCAGGTATTTTAATAATCGATTTTATAGCCTTATGTATTTGTGAATTTTATACTGATGTTTTTAAGTTACTATACCTTGTCTGTATTGTAATATTGTATTTATAGAGTTATTTCATTGTTGGTTTTAGTGGCAATGTACATCACCAGAGACCTACCAGGGCTACAGGTGTGGTCTATAAAACAAGAACTACAGCAAACAGCAATGAAAACAAGAACTACAGCAAACTGCACTTTGGTTCAGAACAATTGTCTGAGTCAAACTGCTGCACCATTCAGATTCCAATGCCTGCTTCAATTCATAAAAGCATTTGTACTTTGGTCCTAAAGGTCCCCCAGGACAACTTACAAATTAATACTAATATTACCATTGAATATCGCTTTTTAAAATCCTTAACATTTTTTTACAATACCACAACAAACCTACAAAGAACAAGAGAAACAAGTATTTTTAAAAGGCGACAGATTAATCAAATTTTAAAATCATCCAAAAGACATGTGGGGTGGGCAAAACTGTAATTGTAATTAAAAGTAACCAAAGATGAAACCAGTTCCTAGAAAGGAAATTCAAAAGCTGGGTTTTAAAAAGGACTTTTCAATCTTCCTACCAACCTAGCTTTTCTTTGTGGCATGACAAGTGAAGGGCATCTGGAGCAGCTCTTAAAGTATGGGCAGAATCATATGGGAGGAGATTATCCATTATTTAGATCACCTGGCCCTAAACTATTTAGGTTTTTAAGACCCAATACTTTGAATTGCATTCTGAAACCAACCAGAAGCCAGTACAAGACTGGTGCAACATGGTCAACAATGGGTCTATCAGAGAGCAGTCTGGCCACTACATTCTGTATTAGTTTCAAGGGACGCCCATACAGAGCACATGGATAGTAATCTACTTAAGGCATAGATCACTGTGGCCATTTCTGATTTTTCCTAGGAAGCAGCGCCGACGGTACATTAGACAAATCTGAGCAAAGGTGCGCCTGGCCACAATAGACACCTGCCCTTTGAGGAGCAATGCTGGATTCAGAAGTGCTCCCAAACTGTGGATCAGAGGGAATGCAGCCCCATCCAGAAGAGGATGTAACCCCAATCCTGCATGCTGACCAAAGTACCTCCATCTCATCTGCATTGTCTTGGCTTTTAGTCTACCTCCTGAGAACAGTTCAAGACTAGAAGAACAATCTTTAACACCCACTGACAAAGAGAGATATTAATGAGCACCATCAGCAGAGCAGTGACACCCAACCCACTAAATTCTACCTTGCCAGGTGGTTTCATGTAGTTATTAGAAGCCACAGGGACAAAACAGAACCTGAGGAACTCCACAGACTACAAGTAAAGTTGTTCAGCATCCCTTTCTTGGAGTTGTTCAGCCCAAAGAGGCCAAATCCACTTCAGAGCACCTTCCACAAGTTCTGTACTTGCTAACATGCCCAAAGTGATACTACAGTTGATAGTTGGGAACACCACTAATAGGTCCAACTGGGATGCAATCCCTGTCTAGTTACCAGCACATGTTATCCACCAATGCAACAAAGGCTGTTTCTGTCGCAAACCCAGGACAGAACCTAGATTGGAAAAGATCCAAATAATCAGCTTCATCCAAGAAACTAGTAGGATCTTGCACAAAAAAGCAATATTAAAGTCTTGTCAATCATTGTCTAGGACGTTGGGAACAAATAAAGGTAGAGACGAACTGCTTTTAAAGCCCGACTAACATAGAAAGGAAAGTCTAGCCAACCTTTCATCACAACACTAATGCAGGTTTTGGCATGGGTGGATTTTTTGAAGGGAATGCAGACAGGACATTATGTTTAACCCCTTCTCATCTCCCCAGAAAATGTGCTCCAGGTTTTCCCCTAGACTGGGCTCCAAAAGTAGAGAGCTCACCTGTGAAGCCACCTCAGAGAAGATTTGCTAGAGAGAATCAGCAGCTGCCAGGGCCATCTTCTAGCTCCCCACTGATCCTGCACTGTGAGTACCCCTAGCTGTTCACTTGGCAAATATAATGCGGAGAGCTGCTTTTGCTCGTGTAATGTCCAGTATGACTCATGTATTATAGCATTACTTTAGGAAGATATTGCAATCATTTTCGCATTTGAATCAAACATTCAACATACTATTATCTATAGTTGCTGGAGATTCTGTGCATCCAACAGCAATGTCCAGCAAAGCACCCTAGTACTTCGTTTTATTTAATCTGAAATAATTATCAGATTAAATTATAATTATAATTAATTTAAGCAGCAATCCTATACACATTCACTGGGCAGTAAGCCCAGCTGGAGAGAGTGGCACTTACTTCAGAGTAATCACACAGGATAGCCCTGCTGATTGATTACATTTCCAGTAATGCATAAAATGCCACTCTTTTGCTATCTTGATTGTCAGTAATCAAGGACAGATATAGGACGTTGAGGGATTATGGCTCTGCTTTGCTGAATGCAGGTTTTATTACAAAGTACACTAGTCCCTGATGAAGTGAAATACAACATTGGCTCTAGGAAAGCTAGCACTGCCCCCATTTAAGTTAGTGGGACTAAGGCTGTAGTCTTATGCACAGTTACAAGGGAGCAGGCCCCAATGCCTTCAGCAGAAATACACGAGTTAAGTATTCACATGACCAAGCTGCACATCAGCTTACCTATATCTGTTTGGAATGTTTTTCAGTGACAGCCTCCTATCCTGGCATTTGTATGAGCATCGTATCGCTGCAGTAATACTATAGTGTATACTTGAATTTGTACTTGGCCTAAGACAACACTTTGTAAAGGACAATTCTGCCAGAACAACCTGAATAACTAATCCCAACCCTCAGCCCTGAGCTATTTAGCAAACAAGCTAGAACATAAAGTGAGTCATCAGAAGAACTTGTGCTCACAGTCATCCTCGGTAGGGTGCATACATTATGTGGACTGTGGCTTTCACGTGCCAAGGGTTCATGTCTTTGGGGGATGTCTTCCAAACATGAAGTATTTAGCATTCACAGTGACCACAGCTTCACAGTCGCCCTTTCAACTAATCACTGAGCTCAGCAAGTCTTTCAGACCTGTGTCATAGCAGTGTTTGTGCTCATCAGTTGGGCTGATGGTCATTTCGAAGATGCATTGCAGTAGGCTCAAAGAACTGAAAGGAAAAATTCAAAGGAAAATTCAGTAAAATACTCCCTGGAGGGCAGTCAATCAGCAACACAGCTACTATTGATTTTCATTTGTCTCGGAAAGCCTAAATCAGCAACATATTGTATGGAAGAATCATAGCTGACTTGACTCATAACCTCAATAATAAGTGTCCCGGACAATGACTCTTGGATTTGCTTCTATATACATCTCCCAGTTGCCTATACTACTCCAGCTTGATGAGAAATTATGATCTCCCATGCAAATACAGCTTTGGCTACTGGGTGGTATGAACATGTAATCGATCAATAAACATTTCTGCAGAACAGTAAACAAAATACATATAAAAAGTTTATTCTTTTAAAAATGCAATTACAGAAACAAAGAGGCAACAATAATATATTCATTCTTACTAGAATTTTGAGATATTTGGAAAGCTTGAGAATGCAGTTTCAGATGGGAAAAAATCTGAATCAAATAATACAACCCCCTCTAATTGTCACAGGTGTAATGCAGCACAACAGAGAGGGTGTTTTCCCACTGAACATGGCCTAGGAACTGGTATCAACATGTGTATCACTTATAAAATGAAGACAGATTTCAATTCAGCAGCTCTTGTGATTCTTCTGTACAATATATAAGATACATGCCAGGAATGGTGGGAGGACTAAGAGGAGAAACAAGCAGCAGCAAAGCACATGGTGCCCGATCATTTGGAGGGAGAAATGTGGCACGATCAGCCAACCGATCATAGTCTGTTTCCAGGGTATCATATTGTGATGTGCAAACCAGCCCTCATCTCCATCCATCCTTTCTTCAGCCTACTTACTTTCCACTTAATATCTGCCCATAGCATTTGCCTCCTTGGTCTTTTGCCACATCCCCTCTTGAATTCTTTTTCCACCCACTCCTCCAAAATCCTTTCTCCCCAGCCTGATGAAGCATAAACTGTGAGATTTATTCTCAGTAAACTAACCCCTCCCTCAGAAATTGTGCTATTCATCAACATTCTATTACTGCCCCACAGCAGTTAGATTATACTTGAAACTGCACGGCATCTTAACAGATCAGCAAAAGAGTTTGGGTAAGGCATGGCTTGAACATTAAAATATTCATTTGTCTATTAAAGTGGTCAAAAGTGTTTTAATATTATGCTCACAATTTATGATAACAAACATAACTGGTGAGAAAGAATCTACTTCTGTTATTTCCAAACGCAATTACGCTTTTTTTCAGTGCTGGCTCAAGGTTTCTGAGGGCCCTTAGGCAGGCACCCTGTCCTTTATATTTTCACCCTCAGCAAGCCTACCTCCATTGTCACCATGAATTCTCCTCATTTTTTTTCATTACTGCTACCACCTGCCTGCTGGAAGACAAAGAGCCAGTGAGCAGACAGGCAGTGGCATCTGCTGTTGCTGCTGCTTCTCACTGGTACCATTGCCTGGACCAGAAAAGGGGGCAGGTGAATGAGAAGGTTGCCATGGTGAAGAAGAGGCAAAGTTCCAAGGGTCTCTTTAGTGGGCCCTGATGGGGTATGGGACCCTAGCACATGCTCATCCATGCTACCTTGGAGGCCAGTCCTGCCTCTTTGTCCCTAATCCTGCATTCACAGAGGCAATGACTTTAACAGAAAGAAAAATCCTTCCCCATCAGCCTCTGAATCTGGCTCGTGACTGTGCTAATTTGCACAGTGGTAAATCCTACTGTGATTACCAGAAGAGTGTGTTTGCATTAGATAAACTACAAAATGCATGGCATTGGTCCAATTTTATGTGCAAGTGATAGAGAAGCCACGTACTGATACACCCCATCTAATTTAATTACAAATTGATCTTATGTAGAAGAGGATGTCTGTCCAGTTACAACAGTGATTTTAATGCTTGGTTTTGTAAATTATAAACAACATCATCCATGTTTTCGCAATTTAACATCTGCCCACTTTTCAGTAGTAAGCGCATATTTCTCCAGGCTGAGAGCATGACTGTCACAACATGACCGTCAGTACATACTGCAGGTCTAAATGCTGCCACAGCTCCATCTTAGATGCCCTTTTTTTAACTTGCCATTTGCCCCAGATAAATTCCACCAGAGATAACACTAAGCAGGATCTTTAAATAACACAATAACCCAAGCAAGTCTGAAAGGGAATTCTGCTACTGGATCTGAGGGCCTTGGGGACCACCATTTGGTGGCCAACAGAACTGTACTGTTCTGTAAGTATTTAAATAATTTCAATAAAAGTAGATTCCAGATATAGACTACCTCAGGTCAGCCAACAATAACAGTGGATTTGATGCCAGATTTTCTGCCCTGTGTGAATTGGAACAGAAATGTGTTGGACTAGCTTAGAAAAATACCTGAATGCTTCCAAATGCTTGTAGTAGCTGGTATGAAGTGTCAAGTGCATCAGTTATTCATAGTCCTACTTATCCATAATCCATGTGACCAATCAAGACAACTGGCTGTTTCCTCTATCCCAGCTGGGCAGACTGGCTGATGATTCCAACGCATTGGCTTGGGTCAGGCGGTAAGTTTTAACTTAAAGCAATTAACAGAAGGGCTGCTTCCATCCTGCTCCACCTTTCTCCAGAACCACTACTGTTTATCAGAAACCCTCTCCAGGAGGTAAAAAGGCTCTCCTGAACAATGTGAAATGGCACATGGAGAAACAGGGGGCAAAGGAGGATCCTAATATAAGCTCATCTAAAGTACTATTGTATACATGTTTACTCAGAAGCAAATTCCATTACATCCAGTTGGGCTTTCTTCCCAGGTTAAATAGGTATAGCATTACAGTCTTCAGGAATGACAGAAGGAAAATTTCCCATCTCTGGTTGCAGGCCCCATTTCCCATGCACAGACTGTTCAGGACAGCTCCCAACCCTCCAGGGAAGGTTTTCAGAAGTTTCAGGAAGCTTTATAGGGAGAGGAGAGGAGACATTTCTTCCATTAGCTTCCTTTAGTTAGTCATGTCATAGGGGAGAACATCTGTAAGTCCACAAGTGGCATCAAGAGCAACCAAAGCACCCATCAAGCAATCAGCATGAGCTTGAGAAACAATAGGAAGTGTCCTGATCATGTTGAAGAAAGTGTAGGGAAAAGACTGTAAGAACCAGAAGCTTAGCAAATGGAAGTGGGCCACTGAGGTGTCCACCAGCCAGGAGCATGAACTGCTTGTACCCCTCCTGCCCTCACAAGAGAGTTCTATCAAAGGTTTGCTATACAGGGCAACTGTAGTAACCTACAGGTAGTAACTTTCATACCCTCTCTTTTCTTTCCAGCTTCTATCTATCCATAACACTATTGGGCAGGAAGCTCGTTACCTCTTCAGAAATAGAGTAAGGTAAGAATGCAATATAAATGTTGGCTGCCTAGACAATATCTGGTTAAGAGTTTGTTCTGAGTAAATACTCCATTTGCTTCTCATTTCTGTGTGAAGCTGAGACTATGGCATGTTCCCCTCAGCACGGTCCATTTGATCTCAGGAAAAGAATCCAAACCTTTCAAGGTATCTGGGTAGGCAAGCACCCCATTTTGAGGAATACCACTTCCCGAGAATATCTGGGGTAGCAGCCATATTCTCTAACTCATCAGCCCTTGTCAAGTTCATCCAGTCACTTCACTGCAGAAGGCAGAACTGTGCACACAGACTTCCATGCATGGATTTCCCCATTTATCAAAATGAATTAAAATCCTGTTTGATCATAAAAGATCCATATACCCATCATGTCCCTGATGTTAAAATATCAATCATATATCTTCCTGAAAGAATGCTGAAATAATTGATGCTATAATATTAAATCGAGTAATGGATTAAACAGACATGAGGTGTTTCCAGATGAGGATTTTCTTACGCAATCGTCCTGTCCCATTTACACAATTTCATAGGGAGTTCAGTCAACATTGACTTCCATGACTGCTTCTGTCTTTTTTCTTAACCCAGAAAATCAGTTAAGAACAGCAAGATAGAATAGCTGCACAATGCTTTTTGATGAGCATTTGATTAGAATCTGATTATCTGGAAGCACCCACAGTCTCTCGTTCTATGAAACATTACTACTCACTTCCATAGTGTCTTTTGAAAGGTACACTACCCAGTACACTAGGTTGAATCCTGCAAATGCCACCGGAAAAAGGATCCTAGAGTACTGGTCTATTTTACTTGTGCCTCCAATAGGTGGTGGTGGTGGTGGAGTTGGCGGTGGAGGCGAAGGAACGGATGCTGGTTGGCCTTGAGATGCACTGTTGGACAATATGCTTATGTCAGGGGAGTGCTCTGTTTGAGAGGTCAGAGAGTTCATTCGCTTCTTCAGGTTGCAGTTGGAGTCAGAATGCTGCAAGGAGAAAGTATAGTTACCACATGAAGCCATGCTCTGAAGTGTTATTTACATTGTTCCCTATTGTTTCAGAATATTAAAATTTAGTATTCCTGCTCTTCCTCTTTTTATATTTTTCCTCAAGCTCTTCTACTACTTGCTCCACATTTAACATGAAACGAACAAGCACAGGGGAAGAGAGCCAGTGTGGGGCAGTGGTCAGAGTGTTGGACGAGGATTCAGGAAATTACTGGAAGACACTTGCCGATTCCATGAGACTCAGCCTAGCCTATCTTACAGGGTTGTTGTGAGGATAAAATGTGGAGGACAATTGAGCAATCTGCCTGGGGTTTCTTGTGGGAAAAAAAGGCAGGGAAGAAATGTAATTTAAAAAGAAATAAATTGTCATCGTCCCAATGTCTGTGCATCTCATCCTCCGATCTCCATCATTCATTAGAAGGTTATATTCAGTAGAATACTCTGACACAGAATTGTATACAAGATACTGTTTATATTAAAAAGCAAAGTGATTTTTTCATTTTAAAGGAAAGCTGAAAAACAAAGACTGAAAACCAAAGTGAACAAATAAGAAAAAAGTTGAAACATCATACTAAAAATAACAGACTTTACTGCTCTGTAGTCATCCTCAGTGCTTGCAATTTTCCTCTAATAAACTGTAATGTTTAGGGACAAATTCTAACCTTAGGTATTGTAGTCACCTAAAAACTGAACTTTGTAAAATTGCCTCCTCTCTAGCAATTCAGCTTTGCTTTACCCAAGCTAAGCAGCAATTGCATGTAACAGTTATTATAATAAACATTTCATTTTTAGTATTACATTAGTTTGTATTCCAGCTATTCTCAATATTGAGACTTAGAATAAAAACATACACAATTACAACATTCACAGAAATGTGCCAAAATAAAAACATAATTAAATGAGCTGGGAAATATAAAATAGCAAAACTCAAACAGTAACTACAATTGTGGAAGTATAGGTAAAAATCATTTCCTGAAGAGAACCTCTCTGTGATTTTGCAAGACTGTAGATGAATGCCTGAAAGCAGGACTTGGGGATGATCAGGTGTGGGAGCAGGTGCAACATAGTCACTGATAAATTCAAAGAAGCTGTGCTTTTTATTCACACCTGGTCCTGAGTACTGGAGGATCTCTATGTTTCCACCTAGCTTTGCTGTGCACTCCAACAGATGAGCAACATCCAGGAATTCAGGAATTCTCACCACCTGAACATCCCTTGTGTTCAGAACTCCAAATTACAGGGTCTTGCTTAAAGTGGAACCAATATTCCTCTCTATTGCTCATTGTTGTTGGTTTGCCCTCCCCGATGCACCAAATTTTATGTATAATGCTCTCTATATGCAATTTGCCACAAATTTCACTCCTGCCATCTTTTTCCATTTCTCTGAATTAGTGATGCATGCACCTTTGTTATAAAACACTGCAGAAAAGCCCTTGAGGGGCAACTGCATATGTTTGCATCACTCAAGCGTTTATGCTGGGATACAACTGTGCAGCTATACATATCAATGAAGTGTCAGACTTTTTAAAAAAAGGCTATTCTGATAAGGTCTTATGGCTGGGTCTATAAGGAGTCTTTTTGTATGATGTTTTAACATTGTTGAAACACTACTCAGGAAGAATCTTGTAGCATTTGCACATACTCCATCCTCATGATCTTCATGGCCATTACATCCCTCAGTTTGGGCATGCACGTCAGTACCAGAGGGAAGGAGATGAAAAGCATCTTGAGGAACTGAAAGTGGAGCATATTACCTATGTCTTGATATGGTAATTTCTTGTAGAAATGCTTTTAATTAACCCAAACTCAAAAGGAGTGGAATGCAGGAAAATGAAAACAGTACAACAATGTAAGAACCAATGAAATCTCCTCATCCCTAATAGATGATATCAACGCCACCATGATGCAAAAGAGGTCTAAGACTACACCAAACTAGTTGCTGCTGAGCATCTTCTCCTCCTTGTTTGAATCAAAGCTAGATTATTTTGCCTAACAGGGTCCTTGATGAGATGTATCTCACCATATGAGCTCTTACATCTCGCCCATCTATGTGAGTTTAACCATGATTAAAAATACTGGTGTTGGTTCTTGAGGTAGCTGCTATGCTGACCGGCTTGCCGGCACTTTTTGCACCCCACCCCTGGGTGAGACAAGAGAGGGACAGATCCAACGCTTATGTGCCTGGTGCAGAAGTGGTGGAGCGGCACCATTCAAAGCATTTCCTGTGTTAACCGCTTCTTTCACATGCTTCATCTTGGCAATCTGTGCAGGCAACCTGTACAGTTTGGGGATGGTAGCTTTGGATTTGTTTGGGTTATGTTTCTTGTGTTACTGGTCCCTGGTTTAGCAGCCATGTGGGAATTGTCATCATGTTGGACAATGCTGGCAAAGGATTTTGTTTTGCTTGTTTTGGCTTATACCACAAAGACCTGTTAGGGAAGCTGCTTGCAGGGCCTGTGGGTGCAAATCAGGTTGGCATGGGCATTGTGTATTTAAGAGAAGGAAAACCCAGACTGACATTGGTGAACACTCTGAAGCATCATTTCAGATGATGGGTGGTCTCCTATGCCTACTTCAAGGCTGTGTGGGATCACCTGAGGTTTGCCTGATTCACCTGCACAAAGCCACAGGGCCCAGAAGGTGGTGAAGTGTACATAAGCACCCTGGTGCCTCAAGGTGTGGGCTCTGAGGGACCTTGGGGGCTCACCTAAAAAGACTGGGGTAGCAGGCAGGAAGCTCCACTATCACAATATATTAAGAGGTGGAGCTATGTTGCTGATCCCTTAATTTCAATAAATTTAAATAGTTATTTTAAACCCAGCAAATATGTGTCTTGCCTCTTTAATACAGGGATACATGCAAAAATATTTCTCCAAGACATGAGAGAAGATCTCCATCTTTAGAAGAGCAGTTGGGGGATGGGGGGTAAGCAGACAGACAAACAAACAAAAACCCTCTCCAGACCAAAATATTTTTGTTCTTGAAAAAGTCATTTGGATGCATTGTGGCTATTCACTGCCAGGCATTCTTGGATTAAGTTCATTTTCTTATTACATCATTCTTCAGCGCAAGACATAGGAACAAGTCTGCTTCAGTAATAGTCCTGGTTGTTTATCGTTCCCTACAGTTTGACAGAGGAGTTCGTCTGATGAGGTAGACTATAGTCTACCACAGACACTTACATGGCTGTAATAAATTGGTTCATATTTAAGATGCCATAAAGCTCTTTGTTGTTTTCACTGGAAACGCAAAAGTAATTTAATCCGTGGCATCTCACAGAGATATTTCAGATTCTCAGCAAGATTTTAAGGGTCTGCTTGGGAGAAACAGAAGATTATAGGGGAAACAAAACATCCAGGAACATTCTGTTTCAAGAGCATATGAAGCTGCCTTGTACTGAGCCAGATAAGTGGATCCAGCTGGTTCTGTATTGTCCATTCTGACTGGTAAAGACTCACCCCAGGACTCAGACAGAAGCATCTTTGCTCCTAAAGGCCCTGAAGGTTGAGCTTGGGGATTTCTGCAGCAAGAAAGAAATTTTCAACACTGCACTTACTACCAAAGTGCAAAGTAGTAAAAGCAAAGGAAAGAAACTGACAGGAAAGGAAGGATGTCAGCTTATAATCCATCTCCACACAGTTTCTGCTCTGCAACACCTCCAACTAGCTGCTTTTCTGCAGCTGACCAGCTAGTATATAACAGCCCAGTCCTGCTTCTCTCTTCCCACTGCACTGGCTGAAATACAGTGGTGGAACCAATCAGGCAAAGTTGCAATCTTTCCCAGGTGGAAAAATAATCAATTGAACAAACTAATTGAGTTAAATGCAAGAAAAGATTTCAATTGTGTGAACTCTTTTAAAGATACATGATCATTTAAATTGGGACTGAGATGAACAAAACAAAAAGCAGCATGCCTACTGGAAGACAAAACGGAGGTCCACTGCGGGGCAGACTTAGCTGGTAACTGAATTGCTACCAAAATGTCTGGCTTCTGCTTCGGATGCATATTCATTCATTCACATGGCCATTTTCAGTGCACAGGGTATTTCCCAGAATGGTCTCTTCATCAAATGGTCATCCATGGAGAATGGAAGAAAAAACACCTATGAAAAGCTTATTAACAAGCTGGCCCTGGGAGTATCCTGCAAAGATTATGAAGCTCTGTGCATCATAATCTTGACAAGCAGTCTTGTCAGCTGCTGTGGCTGACAAGAACAGGGCTAACTGTGGCCTTAGATGACATCTCTGCCCAGTTTAACATTTGCCATAAATCAGTAATTCAACTGAAATCAATGAACAGAGGGGAGGGGATGCCCTTTTCCTCTCTGCTCTTTTCTGCTTGATAAATTGTGTCAGGAACCAGCTCTGATGGGTATTTAAATTTGTATTTTACAGAATTATTCATTCAGCATCCCCTAGAAACTAACATGGAACAGACAAATTTTGCATCCAAAAATCTATATACTTAAGTACTTCCAGTACATTCCCCAGACCAAAAAGAACGTGCCTGATAAAATGTACACTTAAATGCATACTTTTCAAAAATGCCATGTTCTGCATGAACACATTTTTCTCAGTGGGCAGAGACATACAAAAAATGCACTTTTAAAAAATGCACCCCGAAGTCCATACAGATTTATGTTTATGAAAGCTGGCATGGGTGGCCTTGGCAGTGAAAAATGCTGGACATCCCCAGAACCGGACTGAGGAACTCATCTGACTATTACTCTGCCTCCCTGCACAAACTTGAGCCTTCTGCCTATGATGACACCTGGGTTTTGGTGCACAGTTAGGCTAAGAGCTGGTCCATTCCCCAGCAGCTGCAGCAAATCTGGTCAACAGGCTCTACCCTGCCATCCATTACAGGCACCTGTCCAGTCATAGGAACTCAAGAACACCGCCATATCATCACATCATAGAACAGTTGAGTTGGAAAGGGCTATAAAGACCATTGAGTCCATCCCCCTGTTCTTGGAGGACAGCAAGTTACACCTTCCTGCTCAGATGGCTGTCCAGTTTCTTTCTGAATGTCTCTATGTCTCTGGTGAATGTCTCCACCACCTCTTTTGGCAGCTCTTTCCACTGTTGTATTGCTCTGACAGTGAGGAAGCTTCTCCTGATGTCCAGCCTGAATCTGGGTTGTTGCAATTTGAATTGATTATTCCGTGTCCTGCACTCTGGTATCAGTGAGATCTCGACAGCCTCTTTGTGACAGCCTTTGAGGTACTTATAGAGGGATAGCATGTCCTCCCTCAGTCTTCTCTTCTCAATGCTGAACATGCCCAGTTCTCTCAGTCTCTCCTCATAGGGCACTGTTTCCAAACCCTGGATCATATTTGTTGCCTTCCTCTGCACCCTTTCTAATTTTTCTGCATCTTTCTTAAAACTTGGTGCCCAGAACTGGCCACAGTATTCCACGTGAGGTTTGATGAGGGAGGAGTATAGAGGAACTACTACTACTTGTGATTTGGAAGTAATACTTCTATTAATGCATCCCAAAATAGCATTTGCCCTTTTGGTGGCTGCATCACATTGTTGGCTCATGTTTAGTCTACTGTCCACAATTACTCTGAGATCTTTTTCTTTTTCAGTTCTGTTCCACCACATATTCCCCATCTTGCACTGATGCCTTTGGTTTCTTTTTCCTAGGTGGAGGACTTGGCACTTGTCCTTATTGAATCTCATTCTGTTGCTTTCAGCCCAGCATTCAAGTTTATCAAGATCACCCTGGATCTTCATTTTATATTATTTTATTTATTTATTTTTCGATTTATATCCTGCCTTTTTCTTACAAAGGGCTCAAGGCAGCTTACATCATTCTCCTCCTCCAGGGGATCCACAACAACCCTGTGAGGTAGGTTGGGCTGAGAGTCTGTGACTGGCCCAAAGTCACCCAGTTGGCTCCATGGCCAAGCGGGGACTAGAACCCAGATCGTCTGAGTTGCAGTCCCAGGCTCTTAACCACTACACCACACTGGCTCATTCTGTCTTCTAGAATGACTGCTATTCCACCCAGTTTTCTATCATATGCAATTTTGATTATCTTTCCTTGCACTTCTTCATCTAAATCATTAATAAAGGTGTTGAAGAGCACTGGGCCTAGGACTGAACCCTGTGGCACCCAACTTGCTACCTCTCTCCAATTTGAGAAGGTGCTATTGATGAGCACTCATTGTGTCCAATTTAGCAGCCAATTTTGGATTCACCTAGTAGTTTTTCCATCTAGTCCAGTTTTTGCTAATTGCTTATCACAATGTCAAGTGGCACTATGTCAAAAGCTTTGCTAAAGTCTAGGTAGATTGTGTCCACAGTGTTCCTTTTGTCCATTTGGGAGGTTACCCAGTCAAAACATGCAGGACTTCATGTATGGGGCACAGTCCTGTCGCCTTCACTGATCTACCTTTCACATTGTGAAAACTATTTTCACCAAGTGCGAACTATCTACAAACTCCTAAAGTGATAATAGCCAGGTAAAGTGAAAAACATGTCCATGCCCAGCCAATTAAGATGGCACTGGGGGGAAAAAACCTGCCTTAGCGGACAGCAATGCTTGGGAAGCTTCCCAGCACACCTGGCCCTGGCCACCCTCCAAAGGGCCAGTGGGACTGCCTCCACAACTGCCTCACACCCGGTGCAGACTCTATTTCAGAGGAGCAGAAAGGGAGCTTCCTCTGCACATGCTGTGAGATCAGCAGCACAAGTGTCAGTGAGGCAAGCGCCACTAACAACTCAGGTTGCTGTTGGCAGTTCCACATGTGGTACGGTAAGTACCACACCTGTTTAGACTTTAAAAGCATCTGCTTTTTCTGGGTTATTATATGGGAAGGCCCGTTGTTGTCAAGTATTCTGTGTCTTATTGTATCTTTGGCTACAATGCTTATGTAAGGAAATATTTACATCACATGAGACTTGCTCCGCCTCACTCCCTTCCTCATCCCCCTTCCCTCTTTCTAAGGCTTCACATTTTTGAAAAAGCAAATAGGACCTCTGGAATCTCTTCAGACTTGCTGTCTGAACTGGGTTAAAGAAGCTGGAGTTGCCCCAGAGACCAGAGTAGCAACATAAACAGAAGGATCGAGAAATTGAATATAGCAAAGTAAGCTGGAGGAAAGGCTTGGAAAGAGTTTTCTTTGTCCTGGCAACACCTCCTATAATAGAGGCCTCCTTCAGAGTAAGGGAACCAAAGCTTTAAAGGCATCGCAGTGCTTAGGTACACGCACCAGGCCCCCAACAATAGGGCAATTTGTGTTCTCCCATCAAATGTGATTTTTAGCAAAGGAAGATCTTATGCTGACCTACTTTTTCTGCAGACCCAACTAACTAATCTGCTCCCTGCCCCCTCCTGTCTCATCTCCCCATGCTGAAATGTCCATTTCTTGAATCTTCATCCCACTGCCACTCACATTAACCCAAATAACTGACAGAGAAAATGCTTTGCAGATGGTTCGAAAGGCTGTACGTATAGATGATGGGGCTTTGCCTATCAGGAACACAGATGTCTGACTTTCTATTTCTCCTCTTGCATAGCAAGCGGAAGACAGATTTAAGGGGAGATCATCCACAGATGTGTCACAGAGACAGAAAGAGGGTTATCCATGTCCACTTGCACTAATCATCATAATAATCCTGCTCTATAAACAGAGTCTTTGAGCCACTGCATTTGCTCACAGTCACTCTCAGATTTTGCTTGGGGTGCCTTGCTTTACCAAAGGAGTGGAGGTGCCATAGAAGGCCTTTGAGCTTTTTATTTGCAACCTCGTTCCTTTCAGCACCTGAATAGAGGGTTACACCCCATGCCAATGACTCTGCACATCAGGTAGATGGGCATAGACGGTTCCAGGTTTTTGTATGTTTCTTCCAGTTCTGATTACCAGGGGCTTGGACAGGGGTTAAAAATAGCAAGGAAGGCAGGAAAGTTTAGACCCAAAGCAGTATTTTCCCCTTTCAGTAACCAGAATGGGTATGAGCTTGTATTCAAAGTTGCACTTTCCTTATTCCTGTCATAAAACTTGGCAATTTATGAACAGATAGCAGAAAACACCCTTTGGTGGCAAAATCCATTCCACACCAGTTACTGGACCAAGACAAATCCCATAACGAAAACAGCACGTGCTGGAAAATATGGGGTTGCAAAGGAAACAAAACAAATTGCTGATTACAGTACTTGGCTGCATACCAAACACACAATGAGCCCCATGGTCTCAACATTATATTCAGTTTTCCTGTTTGGTGTAGCGGATCCATCTGCGGCTACTTCTGTACTTGGAGCTGTTTTATGCCACTAAGAAAAAATACTTAGTGGGAACATAGTTTCCCAGCCACTAACTGATCCAACGAATCAGCAGCTGATATGCTATTTACCATCTATGGGCTGATGTTAGCAGTTTATTCCCATTGTGGATCCTGCAATTGTTATCCCCTTCATATCCTAATATTTCTGAATTCATGAGGAGATGCTGTGCCCACAGTCAGGTAGCTTTTCTGATGAGAACCGATCAAAGAGAAAGACTGTGAGTCAAGAAAAGCGCCACCACTGAAATGAACTGAACTGACACCAGCCTATGACTCTGTCTGACTTGTTGTATTCACTGTCATCCCTTGTAAATGGCAAGCAGTTATGCTTATCCAAACCAAGACAGGCAGCTCCATATATACATGCCCGCTAAGAGTGCAATCTTATGCATGTTTACTCTGAAGTAGGTCTCACCGAGTTCAGTGGGTCTTGCTCTGTTAATAATAGGTTTGTTGGGGCATGCTCTACCTACACAGTGCCTTTTGTACACTTGCAGTGCGAGGCTGAAGAAAAAAGAGGCTAACCCAAAATACTCACATATTTGTACAAAGATATGATAAAGGATCTTTGCTGCTTTTTCATTGTTGGCAGAGTGAAGATGCTTTGGGTTTAAACCACCCAGACACCTTCCAAATGTTTTTGATTATGACTCTCATCTTATCTGACTGTTGATTACACTGGTTGGGGTTGATGGGGGTTGTAGTCCAGAATATTTGAGGACATTGGGAATGCAGGTATGAACCAATACAGTTTCACCAAAATCAATGAGAATGCATGTCTTTAAATATAAGTTTAAGTGTGTGGTGGATAAGGTTGAAATGAAGAAAAACAGACAATAAAATGCTGATTAGATTGCATTGATTGCTTTTAAGTAAAAGAACCATAATGTTCTGCTAATCTCTTCAGCCCATGTAGGTGGGCTTTTGTTTAGGATTATCTGGTTAGACTCCCTTAGTATTGTACAAAGCTGTTAACAATCTATGCCAATCATTCCCAAACACATTCCTTCCAGATGTTCTTGTCTCTACAGCTCTTGTAACCCAGCTAGCATAGCCAATAAGCAGGAATGAGCAGCACCAAGGTGAGGAAGGCCAGTCTGTGCCTTCTTCCTTCTTGATGATCCTGCTGCTTTCCTGCTGGTACATGGCAGGTGTGTGTTGGGGGGGGGGATTGTTGCCTGTCCACTGAAGCTCAAGACAGATGAGAACCGATGAAGGATTAATGGCTACTGAATTATCCCACTGCGTGTCAAGGACTGGAGGTGCTGTAGTTACAGAAGGCTGCTTAAGAATCATGTATGAGTTAGTATGATGGCCCAGCCACAGCTTCCACCTGGTTGTAAGGGCCCTGTGCTGAACCTGTAACCCCTGCACAGAACCTCCACACGGAACGAATAAAGCAGGTCAGAGCACATCCATAGCCAGTGCAATATGCACATCCTTCTCCCATTATAAATGTACCACATCTGTTTTGGCAACATGTGAAGGAAACTAGATTTTAAGCAGAAAAAATTAGTCTGACTTTTGACAATTTGGATGAACTTTAGCATTACTATTGTGTTCAGGTTTAATTGTACTTAGCTTTAATTTCTATTAGATTTAATGTTTGTTTGTAATCTGCTCTCACTTTCCCTGGTGGGCTATAAATATAGATATTTGTTAGAGCTCCCTGATTGTACTGCAGGTCCAAGGCCTTTAAATATAGATATTATTATTTACTGCATTGCATTCTGCTGACATGCATTTATTTGTTTTGTCTGTATTATTTATTCACACAGTGCTTTAAAGAGACAATTTATAGCCACCATCTTATATTTTTGTGGAATATATTCAAGCAGCATTCCTATTAAAATATCTCCAAATTGTCACAGCTCTGTACTATGGCTATTTAGTTTTGCTATCAGAACAGCTTGCAGTAAAGCTATCACATAAAATATTTTCTATCTTCCTAGATACCATAAAAACTTAAATCAACAAATATATATTTATCATCATTTCTATGTTCCTTTCATCCTTGGAATTATGTACCCTTGTGGCAACTACAGCAAAGTAAAAAACAAATCAATTACAGTAACTTCAAATTGGCTTCCAGGAAATGGGATTCTCTTATTCCCCTTGTAACATATCAGATTCAGGATACAGGTGTTCATTGCTGTACTGTTATTGACAGAAAATGAGATTATTGCCTAAGTTCAATATGCATGCACAAAATTAAACGAGCAGATACATGGCTGGAAGAGGCTAGAGACAATGGCTGTCACTTACCAACAGGGTTCTTATTAGAGCTTGTGCAGGTGCTCTTAAAGGAACAAAGCATCTACAAAGGAGGAAGAAGCTGCCACCCCTTCAACAATTTAATGGCTTATTGCAGGCACAGCTCCCTCGCCCAGAGACATGAGGGACAGTGGCGAGCAAAAGTGTCCCCAGCTTCCTATTGCCTGCCGACACCATGAACGAACCATGCTGGCATGGAGGCACCATCTACGGGAGCATCTACTTACATGCATGCATTTCCACGTGGGTCACCAGAACACAAGTTCACCTACTGGTACCTTTCCTGGGGCTGCTGTTCTGCACATCATGGCCTTTAATTATTTTTATATATATCCATTTATTCCTGTTGAGATTTTTAGGTTGCTGTTCAGCCATAATGGCCCTCAAAAGCAGCCTGTCATGAAAAGCATGAATTGCCATAAAACATTAAAATGTTCACTATAAAACAAGACATTAAAAACACACAAAGTATAGCACCAGTTCATTAAATGAACAGGCACACATCACACACCGTTTCTTGGGGTGGTGCGGCAGCCTGGCTGAGTGCGGTGAGCTGGGGTTTTCTCAGCTGAAATCTCACCTCAGACAAGAACTCAGTGAGGCCACTGTCAAGATGGCTTCCCTTTCAGCCTCTGCTTTCTGTGGATGCACTCACAGCAACACTGGCTGCCCTGCACAGCCACAAAAGCATTTCTAGCACTATTTGGCCAGGCGGGTCTCAGATTTTGCAGCGGCTTGCAAGCATGTCCAGCTGAATGAATTTAGCAAACTCTTTCCAGACTTTGTGCTAAACAAGTGTAGGTCTTTAGAGAAGCCCCCATGTCCAGATATGTTTGTAGTGGGGCTCACATCCACACCTCTGCCCCGATGTCCTGAACTTGACTGGGCCTTCTCCCAAACTGATGGACCTTCTTTTCCATCAGTTTTCTCTAGCAGCCTTTGTTCCTGAGCATCCTTGTATACCAAAAGCAAAGACACATTTGCCCCCACCTGTTGGCAAGAGGAGTGGTTGATGGCTGAAACAAGCCCATGTGCCTGGGGTTAATGGGTGCAGGCTGCTGTGTACACTGTTGCGCCCTTAACATTTATCCCATCCAGATGCAAGGAGGGCCTCTGGGTTCTTTAGTTCAGATTGGCATCTGCAAGGGTTCCCCCCCTTCTCTCTCTCTCTCTCTCTCTCTCTCTCTCTCTCTCTCTCTCTCTCTTGTCCTTTCTTAAGATGTGAAGGCTTGGGGGGAACCTTCTCTTTTTTTTTTTCAAATGTCAGAAAAATGTTGTTCTTCCCACTTCTTTTTCCAGGATCCTTCAACCTCTTTTTCCAGTTTTTCCCCTACAGTTCACTCCTTTCACATGTCTTCACTTGTCCATTTTCTTCATTGTACTTTATGAAACTCTTAAGATCTTACTGGACTGAGGCAGTGGGGTATTGCCCCAGCATTTTCAGTTTCTCTCCAATGCCGTTCCGGTTCTTTCCTTCCCTCTCCACATGCAGGTCTGTGCCAGCATGCATTTCTTTTGGCTTCCTTCTCTTCTTGGAATACAGCAGCACCAGCTAAAGAAGATCTGAAGCAGTCTGCCTCCCCTCATCCTGAAGATAAATTCAGAATCTTCCCCAGTCAACTGGATCTGTGCTGCTTCTATCTGATTGCAGGTAGATTTCTTAAGAACACAGAAGGGTTGCATCTAAAGAGATTAACTGACTAGATGGGAGAAGACAGAAGGCTATTTCAAAGTTCTGGTTCACTTTCTTCAGCCATTCTCCATCCCCCAGGCCCACCTGCAACTAGCTTCTCTTTCTCATTCCCTGTTTCAACCAAAAGGAAAGGCCACATCCATTTGTCCTCTGGAGTTCAGTAGGGTAACAAAACCAGGATAGCAAGAACAATAGTTTAGGTTGTAAAAAGGAGCTGCTGCAAGGAAGCAGAAGGAACTGGAATGGATTTCTCCGGGAAAGAGTGAACAGTATTTTCCTATCTTTTTCAACCATTGCTTGAAAAAAAAAAAGAGAGAATGTTCTGGGTTTGCAGGGGAAGGGGAGCAATGTTTGGTTGTCAGAAGCAAAGCTGCAAGGAAGTCAGGAAGTCACCATCAATCTATGCTATTAGCCATTTTCCTTGGCTATATGGAAGGGGAAGGCTGACACTTGCCAAGTGGAGCAGGAGAAGCACTCCGTGCCCTGAAGCAACTTTTACTATAGTCTTGCTGGCTTGCAGAATTTATAGTTACTAAGTCTAGATGTAGTATATGCGCCCTTGCCTATCTTTGTACCATTTCAGATATCCCTTCTGAAATTAAACAACTGGAATTACATTCAGGATCTTAAATGCCCCATGCCTCCCTTTAATCTCAATTTTATCACTGATTTCTCCAGAGTTCCAATTCTGGTGGGAAGAGGTGGAGGAGGAGGCAGTGGCAGTGGAGGAAATATATTAATTCATGATCTCTTGGTAGTCGTGACACTGCAGTTGCCTACCCACAACCAGTTGCCATGTCAGTATATCTACTATGCACGAAGCAAGCACACTGTAAGTTAGGTGCCACACAGAACAGAATGACAGAAATTGTCCTTTTCCATTAGGCCATCAATGACTCAAAAACTAAATACGGTCCTCCTCAGTTTTAAAAGAAATTATTTGTTATCCTTTTTGGCCTGTGCCTGTTCCAGAATTACCTGTTCAAACCTTCAGTCTGGAGGCATAAAAGGAAGGCTCATGTTAATTTAATAGGTTACCCATTATCCATTTCTACATTTGGAGAGGAATGCGTGCACTTGCATCCCTCAGTGCTATTAATGGCAGTTATACTAGTAGCAGAAGGAAAGGTCTGAAATATATAGGATTGTGCTCAAGTAAAAAGCTTTTTTATGCTTCTCTTAAAGATGTGTTATCTCTCTATGTCATTGCAATCTCCCAAAAGCAACACATCAACATTTATACAACACTGTTCAAACTCAGGCATGACTGTTTAGTTTCTTTCTGCTGATGCTTTATATCATGTTCACTTCAATATTAGGAGCCAGATTTTACTTTGTTAATTCTGGTAAAAGGAATAATCTAGCAATTTAAAGGGAGCATATACAGTCTGCAACCAAGATCACTGAATATTTGCATAGTTATTCTAACAGGAGTGATGCCATTCCTTCCATGTAATTTATAAACACAGTTGTTCTCTCTTAATATGTTCTGCTACAGCTACAGCACACAACTCAAGTTTAAATCAGATCATAACTAGAAATACATACTGTACAATCTTCTGCATATGCAAAATATTAAATATAAAAAGTACATTTAAAAATAAACCAAAAAGAAGCCCACTGAAAATAGCTCAATTTATATAACTATATTTTATTTAACTTTTTAAATTCCCTGTTCTAGATGCCTTGCTTTTTGGATATGAGAATTACTGCCTGTCCATGAACTCAAGCATCCTATTGTTAGAATTATTAAAACCAAGTAATTAGGGGGCTACAGTCAGTTGGAGGGCTCCTAGATCTATAAACATTTAAGGTACAGATCAAAAAATGAATAACTCACATAAATAGAACTTGTCTTGAAATATCACATAAGCATCCAAGAATATGTATCCACATACTGCTAGATGTTCTTTTAGATTATCTGGTTCTTTTAAATGATCAACCAAGTATTTCACTCTCACCCATATGTGGAGGTTCCAAACCCCTTTTGCATGTTGGCTGCAATGTTTTCCATCATGAGACAAACAAAGCATTTAGGCTTTCAGCCAGACAGCCAGTCATGTTCTTTTCCACATTATTGGTTATGGGATGTGAACTGACTGGTGGAAGAGGAAAAATAGAAAACTGAAGGGGAAGGAGAATGGAATATACAAAGCATGCTGTCCTTATGGAGCCGCTTCTGGGTTCCCCATAATGGACATTTTTCTTTTCCTGAAAAGCCTTCAGCCTGCTGATACATTTCACTTGTCTATTTAAGGGCCCACACTCAGAGCACTCTCGGTCTTGACGTCACTATTACTATATAGCAGTGTTATGGATATGCAGCCTTTCATATCTTGGGCCAACTCCTATTTACCATGCTGATGGGAGTTGGCCTCTCCCATTCTAGTCTATAGCCTCCACTATCATTGAGGGTTTAAAATGCTATGTTGCTGCTTTGTTTTTAAATTACATTTGTATCCTGAATTTCTTCCATAAAATTCAAGGCAGCACATGTAGGCATGTTAAGCAGTCCCCCATCCAGGAAATGAACCAGCCCAGGCCTGCAGTCATTGACTGCAACACTGCAGCACCTGCTGGTAGTAGCACTGCCCAGAAGTGGTTTTTGGCAGCCTTTGGTGAGGGTGGGAGCAAAAGCACCTCAGAATGACATACTGGCAATCACCATCAGCATATTCATCAGCCTGGTTTGCTGTATTAGTCGTTGGATTTGAGATTAATTGGTCTCCTTGATTTGGGGACTAAAGCGACTTAACAGAAAGTATTTTGGCTTAACTGGGTCAAGAACTGGCCTAACGTAATGATAAAATCATTGACCCTATCAACAATAGCATTCTGCCTCTTATTAACATACACATTTCAGCAGTCCAAGAGGACTCCCAGCTTATCACAGACATATGCCTGCTTTTATTTTTGCCCTTAGACACCAAAGTTAACAAGCATAAGCAGCTTAAGAAGGATGAGACTTCCCAAATAATTAACTTCCATCTTGCAACTGAAGAGTTCCTGATGCTGGATGAACAGCTGCAGCAAAGAGGAGATGGGATAAATAACATACTGACTGGGGCAGGGAGACAGGGACAAATTCGTGAATTCTGATTGTATGAGCCTCTGCAGCTCATTAGGATCCAACAGAAGGATCAAGCTGCTGCACAACTTCCTACACATTTAGAAAATAAGCAGAACTACATCCATAACAGAAGTTAACTGAATGGGCAGCATTTTCCAAGCCTAAGATTGTACTGTAGTTTAAAAACATGTGTGAGAATTTGCCTAACTGCAGTTTTAACGTCCTGATCCTATTTTCACAATGGACTGAGCTGCAGGTTTCATGCTCCTTCCTTTTCATACACCTTTGTACTTCTTGTTCTATTCAACTGTGTTATATCTACAGCCTTGATGCTTCTTCAGCCTTCATACGTAGTCCTGTGTGGGACAAGCTAATGAAAAAAAATTAGCAACTGAGTCAAAAAAGGATTATTCTTGTCAACAGAGCTGGACTTTCCTGAGATTGCCTGTAATTTCTAAACTGGAATAATGACAAAACTGTACACTGTAAACAGGAGGGGCTGGGTCCCATGTCATTTGTGTCAAGGGAGAGGAGGACACAAGAATACTGCCACTTTAAGGATGGAAATTGCAGCTTTGAAAATCTGAGCCACAATTCAGTAAAATCAATGTTTTTATGAATCCATGAGCATATTCTAGTGGTATATTCTTCTGTGCACCTTCCACTGAAATTAGTAGAAATGCACAAAGTTTCCACCAGATTATCCTGTGTTGTACTGCTCTAGTTCCGATTTAGGAATTAATGCCTTTATTTAATGCAAAGGCTACATTTTAGAGCATGGTATATTTCAGTGTTCTTCATAACCTGTGAACATATTGCCATTTCATATATACAGCCTTCTGAAAGAAATTTGGACTCTCGTGTATGCATTTTTCCATAAATTTCGTGTGAGGAGGTGCTTGTTTCTAACCTCCCCCCGCCCCCCGCCATGAACACTGAGCCACAAGTTCAAGGTTACATATCCAAGAAAGGTCATTGTTTGGCATAGCCTTTGAATCTCTGGCATGATGTGACAGGTGCTTTCTAACAAACTGACTTCCCCCGACATTTAAAAAAAAAACTTGGAGGAAATGAGACAGTGAGAACATCTGAACTATTCCTTAGACTGGAAATAATTTTTGCAATTGAACCTTTTATTGTATTGCCTGTGAGTTACTTGCTATTACCAGCCATTTTCTGGCAGGCTCAGCCATTTGTCCTGTGCGACTTGTTAAATTTGGGATTACACCTTTATGTTTTATCTCACCAAGAAACTCAGTACAGTGCACACAGTGGGGTAAGTAAAGAGGTAAGTGACAGGGAGTGAAGAGCCCAGAGTCTTTGGATGAGCTTTGTATTTGTGTGGAAACTGAACCTGCACCTTCCTGATGCTCGCCCAATGCTCTGACCACCAACACTGACTGCAGTCACTACTTCCCCACAGCACTGGTGCAGTGAAGTTACACTTCAACTGTGTGTGTTCAATCCAATCTTCCGCCTTTTTATTCAGATTTAACTCCCATGGAGTCCAACAAGGCTTACTCCCAAATAAATGTGCAAAGGATCTAAGGATGTACAGTCATTGTTAAATCCAAGTTAAATCCAAGCCATCTGCATACTGGGGATTTTCAGATCCCTTTCAACCTATTATCCACACATCAATGGAATTGGAGACTCTGCAACTGCATTTATGCAAATTCATACTTCCACAAATGTGCAAATCCACCCAAACTACACAAATCTGCACAAACAACATATTTTAATGCTGAAGTTAATGGCAGGAAAATTTGCATTTTGTTTTTTTTTGTTTGTTTTTATTTTTTGTATTTTTTATGACTAAAATTGCCTAAAATTATGGAAGTTAAAAAAAATGGTTTGCAACATCACACATCTGTGTGACTCAGGAAAAGTCAGTCCACTACAGAAACTGTGGGTTGCTTTCACAGAAATTCACATTCATCTGAATCTGTTGCAGATTTCCCCAACATGCCTAAAAGGATCTAGCCTTAGGGTTAGGTTCAATGGTAGTCATCAGCAAGTAGACTGGAAACCTACTGGATGTCCCATTCCATTAGCAGCCCAAAACTGCCCAGAAACTTCAGGGATCCTCTGAAGAAGATCTGGCATCAAGCAGAGGGAAGAGAAAGCCTTGCTCAAACAACATTTGATTTCACACATATCAATTAAAATGCAAACCCAAACTTTCTTGCTTATTGTTGTTTTGTAACCTTATTCCATTCTAACAATGTGCACCTAATAAGCAGTAGGATTCCAACAAATCAAATGATATTTCAGTCATATCTACCCAGGCCTTCTCAAATGTCATGACATTTTTAAAAAGCCAAACAGCATTTCCTGAACATTAGCAAGTATATTACATATGCTTATTCTTACATGTTTCTATAAGGTGCTGCAAAGAAAGGTGTGGAGATAAAGGTGCCGCCTGGGGCTTACATGTACTTCCGTGCCAATGTCAAGTAGCAATGGAGTTGGCACAGGCTCCAGCAGAGTTTAAGGCTGGTATTGTGCCTGCTCCTTGAGATGCTTTCACGGTAAAGTGGACTTGGGAACAGAAAAGGGGGGAGTGCTGTTAAAAAATAAAAATAAATATTGCAACCAAAAGGCAGCTTCTCAGAGCACACTGATTTTCATTTGGATATTGGATTAAAGACAAAAACAACACAGAGATATTCATAAGCAAAAGCCAATCCTTCTTCTTCTGTGCTTGCTTTCAAAGGCAAAGGGCTACACAGTTAGATTGGACACTTTTTTGGACAGAGCTGTCCAAGAAAAGTAACCTGGGCATTTTATTTATGTACTATATTTTGCGGATTTTCAGGTGCCTTTCATTCCATTGTCCATGCACTTGGATTCTGTGCAAATGCCCTTATGCAAAATCACACTTCCAAAAGTGGGCAAATTCTCCCCAAATGCATACTATATGGGTAAAGGTCATAATGGTTTCTTCACTTCTGTGGTCCTATGTATAATTTACATTCGCAGGGCCTATTCAGACATGAGACGTACTTGCATTCAAAGAACACTGGTGGGGGGCGAGGGGGATCACACATGTTCCCAGTATCCCCAACTCCCCCCACAATTACCAACATTCACACAATTAATAGGATTTAAAGCAGACGATTGACAACTTCTGGGGTCTGCAGGCTACACTGCAAACCCACCACTGCTGAAGTTTCTATGGCAGCAGAGAAACCCAGCAATGATTGCAAGTGAAACTGCATGTCAAGTAGGCTTCTGGGAGGGTGATTCTGTTCGCAAATGAAGGCACATGCTCCCTCATAGAAATGTACAACAATTTAATAGGAGTTTGCAGAACAATCCAACAAGCACTGTTTATAATCCCAACTGTGAACCCTGCATGAGAAAATGGGTGCATTTTAGAGACAAACTTCCAAAAATGTGCACTTTTCCCAATTAAAAGTGCATTTTTATGATTTATAAATCTCACTTATAGACATGAACAAGTGAGCTTCAGGGGCAAATTCAGAAAACTTCCATGAGCTTAAGCATCATAGGTTTGCCATCACTACTCCTTGCATACCTTGCTCAAAGACAATCACCATTACAAATTTGGGGGCAGGAGGGGGACAAGCTGCAAAGATGGACATGGGGAACCGCAAGCAGACGACGTGCCATGTGTTGCCCACCATGGTTCTAAAGGCTGAATTGATGTAGACTCAGCCTCACAACTGGGAAACTTGCGCACATCATACTCCTGACTGCAGGGTGGATTCTGAGTACATTCAGTGGAAATGCATGAAGCTCGGAAGTGGAGGGGTTGCTGGGACCTTGCCACACTTCCTCAGTCCAGTCTGAGACCAATGAAGAGTCCAGCTTGTTTGCCCTTTGGTGAATTTTGCCTGGTCCTAATGAAGGCATTACCTGACTTTGAATTTGGGATTTTTCTTTACATAGCAACACACATTCCTTGGATTTGCATATTCTTTAAAAACTATAAGCATATACCCAGATAAAACTGCCCTTTCCCACGGACCACCACCTGCACGGTGTGCAGTAAAGGACTGACCCAAGGCTGCCCGAAGACCAGCAAATGCTTTGCCACACCTCTAGTCAAGCCACACAGGAGCCAGGGTTGGTTGGATCATTTTGTACCTGAGGCAGAAAATTCCACAAAAGCCTCTCCCAGGCAGTACAAGTACAGCAATCATAGATTCCTCAACCTATTGCTTCCTCAACCTATTCCTAACCATTTGCTTTCTTTTCACGACACCCAAAACCAGTTGCCCGGAGCACCAGACAGCCTGTCTCCATAAAAAGATGAAACAATGGTAACCTCTACAGCTCAAAAACAGGAGATTCTACTGAAATCTCCATCTTCTTAGCGGCAAACAGATATGACTCAACCACAAATTCAGTCTTTGTAAAACCTACACAGCTTGATCATCAGCCACATGACTGGCCACCTACACTTCAGCAGCCTCGAAGCTCAATAACCTGGGCACAGAGCGAATGGCACAAGTACAAACGAAGAAGGAAAGAGGTGGATGGAGGATGTAAATTCTGAGAACTAACCCAGTCCAACTCCTCCTAGATGGAAGCTTTCCATTCTTCACATTCACACCCACTAACAATAACTTTAATACACCAACCCTTGTGTTTCTCATAACAATGGCAGATACTTTGGCAGAACAGGAATCTTATCGGAGGAGAAACAATGATGGGTAGCAGCTACCACAACCTGTTAAGAGAAGTTTCCTTGCGCTTTGAGGGCAAACTGAAGAAAGATTAAATGAGATGGAGTTATTGAGCAACTAGTCTAATGTCATGTAGCCCTCAAAGACCCAAATATTACTGTAAAGCTGCACCACAACTGTAGGAGTGAATATTGTATTATTTCTTTAATGTTTCCAGAATTCAGAGACAGACAGACAATTTCGGAACAGAAGTAAAGGAGTAAATCATTTGCATTAAGTGATTTTGAGAGTGTGACTTAGGAAAGCATGCAACCACTAGTATCATGCAAAATTTGTTTTCCTGCCTTTGATTAAATTAACCTGGGAAATAGCCTAAAAGACACTCCACCTCCCTGTATTCTGTACTCATAATCACATATATGGAAAAGAATCCTCATAACACTCACCCCATATTTACAAGTTGGCAAAATCCTTTACTTCTCTGTAACCTCCACCTTCTGTTCCTGCAGACCATCTATTAATTTATCTAAATTCCTCAAGGATATCTACACCTGTGGACATCACTATATTTTGCAGTAGTGAATCAATTCCCTAAGTTAATTTATGTATTGAATGAAGAAAGATTTCTCTTCTCTCCCTGGAATCTACTAGAAATCAATTTCATCAAGTGTCCATGAGTTTTAGTCAGACACAGAGAAATTCCACCATGTCCAATTCTGGATCCCAATGCAATGTTCTCCTTTAGTTGTATTTTTAATATAAAAATTGGAGTTTATTTTTTATTCACAGGAATCCGCTTGATCATTTTAGTGACTGTTCTCCACCTCTTTCACAAGAAAAGATGCATGTCTTTTCTGAAGCAGGCTATCCAGAAATGGGATTGAATTTGTATAAATGTCAGCTAAAGAGAACACAGAAGTGCAGATTCTGTGCAACACAGGTGGCATCAAAGAAAAGTCAGGAAGGGAGCAAGGGCTTTCCAAGAAATGGGGCAATAAACAAGATGCTTCTCCTTTTCACTGCCTTCTGACTGCCTTAGTAACAGAGATGTTGACTCTTAGGACTGAATTTCATTTTGGAGAAGTTTTCAGTGACCACATTCCAAGAGTGAGTAGAGCTAAAGGCAGAGAAGATTTGAGTAAAGCCTAAAGGAATGGGACCAAAAATACCCATTGCTTCGAATTCTTACTGGCAGTTGCTAAACCCTAGAAGAGATATTTTGACCTTTGCGAAAAGGGGAAAAAACTGCACAGAAGCCAAGAAACTATCCGACCATTGTGTGGTTGAGGGAAATAGGGCTGATGTCAAGGGAAAATTTGATGGGTCTACTTTTAGTGTAACACTGGTGTAGAAAAGGGAGTTTCAGAATGTGCAGGAGTGCTGTGCTATGTTTTTGCACCTGGTAATCTTGGGTAAAAGGAAATAGGTAATCAGGTGGTAGAAGAATGAAAGAGGGAGGCAAAATCTCAAGGTACAAATCTGGACCAGGAAGATATTTAGAAGAAGGAAGGAAAGACTTGGCCTAGACTGCTGCAGCTGCTAAGGCAGGGGTCTCAAACTCAACTGACCTGGAGGCCGCCGGAAGTAGAGTCTGGGTGAGGCTGGGCCGCATCAAGTACCCCACCACCGTGGTGGCGGTGGGCCGCTCATCCCACGTGGCTCCCGGAGGCCGGCCCAGGTGCCGCCGGCACTTTGAAGGCCACAGGGCCCCTCCCCCATGCCCCGCCCAGCCCAGCCCGGCAATTGGCCCGTGGGCCGCGAGTTTGAGAACCCTGTGCTAAGGCATTCTTCAGTTGTATCTCTTTTATACAGAACATGTACAACATTCGGATTCATTGGTGCAGCATCTTTTCTTTCTATGAAATAGTGCACTTTAGCACGAGTCGGGCACAGGGAGCTTCCAGTTCCATATCTTTGGCTTGGCTGCTTCCAACATAGCCAAACACATGTGAAGATGCCTAGTTTATGTAAAGTCTAATTTCCCTTCTTTCTCCCAGTGACCCTCCTAAAGAAAATGAGTTATGAACTGATCCAAGAATATCTGGCCAGTGCACATCCCCTTGAACAGTATTCTCCATGACCTGACATTGCTCAAGAATGTGCCTTACATAATTCCTTACATGAAAACCTGAATGGCAGGAAAATATTATTCTAATAAAACAGATGCAGAATAACCTCTCCACTGATCTCTTAAAATACAAAACAACACCCACTCTGCTTCACTTTCAGTTTGAGAAGTTTTGAGCAACCACTTATTTAACTCATGAATGGATGATGCACTTTGGTTATATAATCTCTTCCAGACTAAGATCACTTTAATATTGTTCAATTGTTTGGCATTCACTACTTTGGCTGTCTCTTCCTATTCAATGCTTATTATCAGAAATGTGAGCAATTACCGAGACTATCTCGTCCTCCGCCGGTACGGTAGCTGCTGAGAGCGCGGCTGCTAGTGCGGCGGCCCTGGCTGCCTTCCTCATCGCTCTCTGAGTCTGAAGATTCGTAAAGTAGTTGACAGCTGCAAACTCGATAAGCGCGGAGAAGACAAAGGCAAAGCACACTGCAATGAACCAATCCATGGCAGTAGCATAAGACACCTTGGGCAAAGAGTGGCGGGCACTGATGCTCAGCGTGGTCATCGTTAGGACAGTAGTGATCCCTGCAAAATAAGATGAAAAGGAAGATGTCCGTGACTGTCTTTTTGTAGGCTTGCTAGTTCTATGAATCCCCAGACTCGCCTCCATTTGTGCCACGTACCTTTTCAGCCAATTAACTGATTTACAGCCTGAGCTCTAAGTCATGCTTACTTAAAAGGAGGGCCAAGTCATTCAGCTTGAAACTCTACGGAACTGTGCTTAGTACCACAATTGTGTGTGCTTTGCTCCAGGGATACTGAACCACAAGCCCATGGGTCAAATCCACCCCACTAGCAAAGCCCCAGTGTGCTTCCCTGGGATTGCCCGGATGTCTGGACTATCTTCCCATGGTCCCATTCTTTTTTCCATGACTTCCTTTTGTGATTTCCTACATTGCAAAAGGATGAAAAGCCTCTTCTAACCTAAAATATGCTAGTATTTGTGTTATTTTGGTCCTATGTCTTTGCATTTGGCTTCTCACTGAAATGCTACTCCCAAGAATGTCTCCTAAATTGAATTCAGCCCTTCGCCTGAAAGAAATTTGACATCCCTATGTTACTCAAACGCCTTACCGCTATCAGTGACCTTACTTCTTAGTATAGTATGCACAGAACTGCAGCCTTAGGGTGAAATCCAAAGTATATTTACTAAGAGAATCTCCACTGTCTGACCACTCCCCAGCCACAGTTTAACCCTACCTGTAATTGCTTAAAGTCACTGCCATTGATTCATTGGGATCAGTTTAACCCTCAATACTTTAATTCCTCTGTTAAAGTCCTTAAAAACAACAACCTAATTGTCTATCACAATAGAGCAGCAGGTACAATATATTGACTGAATGGAAATGAATGAAGATAATGAGAAAAAAGCATGAATAGCAGCCCCAGTTCTCATTGAAACAGATTCTTTGTTGATCCACAATGCAATGAGACAAAATTGCAGTGGTAATGCATAGAACATGTGTCTGTATGAGATAGTAGCCTATTCGTCTTTGTAGAGGCAACAGAACAAATGAAACCAATAGTCACCAAACACACATGCACATGCACGCACACACAGAAGCAATGGGAAAAGATGGGAAAATATAATGACAAAGTGCATTTTCAGGCACAGATCATAACACCGGCATACCAAAAACTGTCCTAGCTGGAACAGACTCCTTATTAATCCAGAAAGACACCTGTGAAAGGACAACTGTCATGATGCAAGGAGTATATATCTGTATCATGAAGTAGCCCATCTTCCTTTGTAAGTGGAAATAAACAGTCATTATTACGTATTCACCTGTCAGGAAACAAGTATAGCGGTGTTATAGAATCTTGGAACATTGCAAATAACCAGTCAAGTGGGGCTGTATTTAATATTATATGGTAAGAAAGCTGCATTTCGTGACATGAACCAAATTGCACAAATAGAATAAATGTGCATATTCCACTCTAGACCAGTTTGCATTTTGTGTTTGCATTTTGCATACCAGTTTTTCTAGTCATTAGGAAGGTACAATGAGCTGCATAGCGTACATTAAAGCCCTGAGCACATGAAAGGTCTATTCCACCAAGCTTTCATCCTGCCAGATTCCATCTGGCATCATCCACAAAGTTTCAAGCAGAAACCTCCAAACTCTATCGGCTAATCTTCCTTTAAAAAAACAAAACACAAAAACTGTAACTCTAAATTCGGTATCCAATTCTGCATTTTTCCCCTGTGCTCCTGCAGCACACACCATCATGCAAATGAGTGGTCTTATTTAGTTAGCATTATAGGCAGTCCCAGATCTGAAACTGAGAGGCAAAGATTGATTTGTATTGCTCATGACACCGTACTTGTCTTCAACCTAAATTGGCTTTCTGCATCACAGCAAAGCAAGTAAACCTGGAATGGAAGCAGCACTCAGAACCCCTGGCAACTGGGTTGTTAACATTCTTCCCATGTAACTAGGAGCTGGGCCCATGTGCCACTGCACATAAGGAGACAACCTATGCTGTGTGCTTGCAAAAGCACCATGCTCAATACCAGAGGAAGTCAGTGGAACTTTCCCAGAAGATTTAGACTAATCAAGCTCACTAAATGTGATCAGAAACTCAATTCAGTTACTTCAATCGCCATTTTCCAACATTAGCACTCCACACACAGCTGCACTCTTACCTGTATTGGATTTTATTGTTTCACTAGAGACTGTTTGCCCTATCAGGTCATACTGCAGAAGACTGGAAGATTCTTGTGGTATTTCCACGGAATACAATGGTCCTTTTTTCCAGGTGTAAATAATCTCACTTTTAGGATAGGCATCTGAGCCGAGAGAGGGGGAGAGAGAGAGAGATCTTTGTTATGTATTGATTGCATTTAATGTTGGGTGCCAAATGAAATAGCAAATTTGTATTTTCGTAGGCGCTGTGAGAGCACACAGTGTAGTGTGATCTTTGCTCTGTGAGCGGTTCTTCCCAGAAACAAACTGTTCCACCGTGTTACTAATCATGTCCTCCAGATTCATTCAATACTGGCTTGGAGCAGGTTATAGAGTACTTTGGCTTCTGGGGCTCCCAGTTGCCTCAATATTCCAAATGGAAAGTGAGTACTTAAAACTGTTGTGGTGAAAGACATTCTATATTGTTTGCTAAACTGAAAGCTAATGATTCAAGCAATTTCTATTTCTGTGCATGTATTTGCATGAGCTTCTGTTATATGTGCACCATTCAAATCAGTGGACAGTGTGGTCAACTATGAACGGCAAGAGGTATAACTTACAATTATTCTATATCAACATCCACAAGAGAAACACAGCGCTCATTCACCAGTCTGTACTCTTTTAGATGCCCATTATGTTTACTTTGTGTGCATATAAGCTTCATGCAGAACTTGCACCAACTGCAACACTGGTATTTAATCGGCATTCAGCTCCAATGGGTAATAGCCAAGTTAAGTTAGCTGGACTGAATCTTCAGTAGACTTTAAGTCATCAAAATCGCCTCACTGATTTCAAGGGGTTCTCAGTGCAATTAGCTTGGTCTGGTTTTGTCTATACTTTGGCTGGATTCATACAAACAGCAAACAACCCTATGCTGCTTCCACAGTGCATGATTTTTTGCCCAAACTTACTGGCCAGATGTTGACCTGGTTACCAAGGCAGTACAGCTTCTGCACTCCCCATTCTGCACCCCGCCCCCGCAAGCCTTGCATGCATCCTAGGAGTCAGGAGCATGCCTGCTAGTCTACAACACTTCCCAGCTGCCCCAGCCTCCACATATTTTTTATGAAATGAAAATAAAAAGTTTCGCCATGACCCCTCTCTCCTCCGCCATGTATTTTTGCACTGTCTCCCTACTGTCAAAAGTAAACAGAGAGATGGACCCATTTCTTGTCCTATAGAATAAAGTGAGCAATGACACATCAGTTGCTAGAGAGCTGAGGGCAGTACAGATTGAAGGCTAGAAGCAGCCATTTCCACCACTGCTCTTGACAGGGGCTCTATGGTGTTCCCAAAGCAATAATGGTAAAATGTGATTCTAGGTTCTGAAAACCAAAGGAGCCACAGTGAAGCAGGGAAACCTTAGTCTTTCTGTGGTTTCAGAAAACTAATCCTACCACATATGAATTCCAGAACTGGGTCTGGACAGCATAACAAACCCACAACTGTAAGATTTCACCATGGCTGTTCATATCATGCAAACCCACCCACTGAGTGAGTGGGTAAATGGCTGGCCAATTTAGGACAATGCCTCAGACATCTGATGGAACGTGCTTTAGTCCTCAGAAGCATGTGCTACAATAGAAGTGCACTCCTGTGTTCAATTTCCTAAAAATATGCCCCATCATTCTCAATGAGCCCCACCCAGTTCGTAAGCACGGATGGGAGAGTGCTTTCAATCTGTTGGTCTTCCAGGTGTCATAAGCTGCTGCTTTTGCTGCAACAACTTATACAGCAATTACTCTGGAAGCCAATGAAACTTAATACCATGATTCCAACACAATGCCTCCATTTTGCCAAATAGACCTTTACTTCTAGCAATATCAACAGTATACACCAGTGTGGTGTGGTGGTTAAGAGCATGGGACTGGGACTCAGAGGATCCGGGTTCTAGTCCCCGCTCAGCCATGGAGCCAACTGGGTGACTTTGGGCCAGTCACAGACTCTCAGCCCAACCTACCTCACAGGGTTGTTGTTGTGGGGATAAGATGGAGGAGGAGATGTAAGCTGCCTTGAGCCCTTTGTAGGAAAAAGTCAGGATATAAATCGGAAAATAAATAAATAATCGTAAGTCACTGATGATGCCAGCAGAAGCTACTGTATGTTTCTTTTTTCCCCTTTCAGTGTCACCAGCACACCAGTGGCTGAAAGAGATGAGGTGGGGCGTCCTTTAGGATCAATGCCTGTGTGTAGTTTCTGTATAGTAGAACAATTCTACTACCCTTTCTGTGTAGTAGAACAATTAGGTTTTTGACACCATCCTCGGGCATCATCCCCGCTTCCATATAATCAGGTAAACAAGTTCACATTCTTTCAATTTAGCCAAAGAGGAATACTGGAGCAGTTTCTACCTTTTGGACTGGCCACAAGTATCCCTTTCTCTGTCAAACTCAGCAGGAAAGAAGACTGAAAACTCAAAAGGCAGTCCAGGCAGGATGCTTTCTTTCCCCTTCTGTTTGGGCAAGAAATTCTGACGCAACTTAAGACAAACTTGTTTTCACATCCTAATGCAAACTCCTTGAGACAGCTATTTTTTGCCTGAAACAGGTTATCTTCCATCCCTAACTAGCAATTCCAGGGTTTAATATGGAATGTGAGTGCAGGTGACACAAGTGCAGTGTGGCTTGCCAAACTTCTGTCTTACCATTAAGTCATCCTTGCGCAGCACTTTCCCCAGGCAAATAGTGGAGCCAGAAAATAAGGGAGGGAACAGCATGTAACCTCTTCCTTCTTCTACACCAATCTAGCTGAACATGCCTTTACCCCAGAGTGAAGTCTACTGCTGCAAACATTGTTTCTGAGGACTGCAGAGTTTCATTGGTGATTTCCCCCAGTATGTACGCGCACACTGTGAATTTGCAGATGCATTGTAATTTACGTGCACTACTTTTCCATGCGATGACAACTCAAGATTGGTTGAAAATGGGTCACTTATATTAACACTGAAATCCAGACTTAAAGGACAACTGTTTTTCTGGCTTGCCTCCCTACTAGACAACCTAGAGGTCTAGCTTGGAAACAGTGCTAAACTGCCCAGGAACACAGAATCCCTGAATTGTTTAAATACTTCCACTTGCAGCAGGAGCTGCAAGCAGAAGCAACCAGCCCATATGAACTAACACACTCACTCTTTCCCAGAACAAACCAGGCTGCTGGAATAAGCTTTTTATTCTCACGTTGGAGTAAGCACATTCTGAAAGTATGGATTTACAGATGCTTTATTCTCTATAATTAATTATATAATGGTTGAGTGTACATGTCACAACAAGCAACCTTGTTTGATTTCCACGGCATGTTTCCACCCTTCTTGCTCACTCCTCCTGATAGTGGCACATATCCCATCAGCCACCACCCCTGAAATTCAACCCCTGGTTGGCTGGAGCAGCTCCTGCTCTTTCCAGGGAACTCTCTGATACCTCCATACTGGAACAGTCGAAACCACAATGTCATGTTTGGACCGCCAGAGAAACCACGGTGAAGCATGGAAACCACAGAACAGGCCATTCTTCCTTACTGTGGTTTCTGAAAACCAAACATACCATGCTGAAATACCATGACAGGGTTTGGACAAGATGACAGACCATCTTGCACAAGCAACCACAGTAACCTGTCAGGTTGTGGAAACCCACCCAACATATGACTAACAATGAATAGGATAAGCAGCACAGAGGCTATGAGAGTAGCAGGAACATTTTCTGCCTCTGTGAAACAATAGGTCTAAGCACCATTTTGAAAGACAATATGACATCACTATCATGCGGTCTAACTTGGATCCCAAAATCTCTACAGGTAGAGATAAAATAACATGAACCAGGAAAATATTTTTGCCTTGCCAGTCGCAACTGATGAATTTCAGGCTGAAAAATACCTAAGCAAATTATAGTCATGTGCAAATGGCCTTTCACAATTCTCCATCCTGTAAGTGGGCAAAGAACATTTCAGCTGTATTTTTTCTAAGGGTGAAGAAATTCTTCAACAATTTCTTGGAGACTGACTTTGCCACCAGCTGTGGCTATAACAGAGTGTCCTTCCTTTCCCAAAAGCTTTTGGTTCTTTGGAAACAGCAGCAACTTGGTCACCATGTGCCCATACCTACTGTCATTCCAGGGCATTATGTGGAATGGTGAGAAGTCAGCCACTATGGCGGGCAAGATGGTGGATAAAATTCTGCAAAATGGCCTTCTATCTCTAGGGGAGTAAGAAAAAGCAACATTTCAGAAAAATAAGAATGTTTGGCTCAGCTCTGATTAGGAGTTCAAACCCTTGCACAGCTTCTCCCAAATACTGCATTTCTATGGGGTGATTGTGAAAACATCTGGCCTCAAATACAAATGCATATAATCCCAATCCTTTCCCAAAAACCCATGGCAGGTACAAAGAAAATGATGGTGTGTCCAGCTCTGAGGAAGAGATGGAGATTGAACCATATCAAAACCTGCCTTACAATTTCCCCAAAGTTTTCATCCTTAATGAAAGAGACTTTCATTTTCATCATTCTCAAGATGCACTGATTTTTCTTTTTTGGGGGGGTAGGGTTTTTTAACTCTACTGTGTAAAAGATGGTGCTGTGTGTACTTGTTTCAATGTATCTCTCATTCTGCTAGCTACTTGGCTGTCTGTGCTTCCTAAGCTGAAAACGTCACCTGAAGAAAGCACTACTTTTTGGTTAATGGAGCAGGATATAAATCAAATAAATAAATACATTTCTTCTGGGCTTTAACTGAGATGCAGGTAGCCAGGGAGGCTGCAAGCCGCCAGTAGAATGACTACACAATGAAATACTTGCACATGCTTCCCAGACACATCATAACTAAGCACAAGATCCCTGCTCTAAACCTGTGAAAAACTGACTGAAATTCTTTCCACTGAAATGTTTTTTTAAAGTAATTTCCTTTCTACTAAATTGCATGAAAATGGAAATGAAAATTTCCATCTTCCAAGGATGGAAACATATTTATAAAATGCATGCCACTCTAAATTTATGTTTTACAAATTATTTAGTGTTTTTGAAAAAAATAAATCAGCTGGGTAAGACTTGTTCCTTCAACTCATTGAAGGGAACCTTGCAATTAATTAGTTCAAGTGATAATTTCATAACCAAAACAGTATAGCAACATGGATGCAGAGCGGCAGTCTCTCACTCACTGCAGGTTTGTACTGGAGCCATTGTCATGTTTGGGCCGGGGGGGGGGGGCGGGGGGGGGGGGGGGCAGCCCAATCTTTTGAAGCTCCTTCCAGTTTCTCACACACAGCAAAAGAAACGGGGTGGGGGGGTTCAGGAGGGGAAGGCGAGGACATGCAGGCCCAGTCCATGACCCAGTAAGGAGGTACTGGGAGAGGCAAGCTGCTCAGCTGGAAAATCTCCATCATTCTCACGGTACTGTTCTCCAAAGGCGAGAACTCCCCTAAGAGTGGTGCCAGCAGCCATACAGAAAGGAAGGAACCAAGCTGAAGTTTCCAGTTTGGACTGAGCTTTGCACAGGAGTCAAAGCTTCTCCTTCCAGCATTGGTAAAAGACTATTCAGAGTTAAACTGTTCTGGTAACTGTGGCATAAAAGAACATTTCATATAACTGCCTTGTGTTCTGGAACCTGAGGGAAGGAGAGACGAACTCATGACAGCAGGATACATATGGAAAGAGAAGAAGTAGATCCATACAACAGGATGATCCATACTCAGGGGTTAAGTGCATGTTGACAATCAGTTGTTGATGTTGGGTTGTTGAATCCAGCTGCATTGCGAAGCTATGGCTTGTTAACCACAAGCAACCCATGAAAAGAACCCAAGGTTTATTGTTGGGTTGTGAACTGTGGCCTGTTTACCATGGTTTGTTTTCTTGGCTGGTTTCAGACAACACAATAGCCCATGGTTCAATAGCAACATGTCATTAGCTGAAGCTGGGGGTCAGACTATATGGCCCAGGAACCCCCTTCTGACTTGCTTTGTTTCTATGTTTCTTTCCTATTTCTTCAGGGTTTTTTATTTACTTAAAAATGATTAACTCTCTTTTCCTTGACAGCCATCTGGATAATTAAAATAGTTGGCAAAATAATGTTCTTCGCAGGCACGAAGACATATTCTCAGATAATAAAGAAATGTCTTATGAGCAAATTACTAATCAATTTTATGTTAAGTCTTTATTCCATCACTACTTTCAGAAATGCACTTGCCTGATATGGCAAAGGCACACGTTTATCATAGTAACAGAACACTGTTATGGAGCCACCGATTGCTATGGCTTCCCACCCACAATACTGTAGACACTGCTACCACCTCAGGCAAAGGAATCCAAGTGTGTTCTTCCTTCCCCATTCCCCTTACAGCCACCATGGAACGCACTCCATTGAATTGGCCTCCAAGAGTGCAGCAGGCTCCTCAGAGGGGTTCAGGGAGGGTAAAGGGGGCATGTTCCAGTGGCAGAAGAAGGAGACGAAGAGGCTTAGATCCACCAATTTTACATGAATCAATTTTGTATTTGTTAATTCCGGCTAAATAGATACATGCAAGAAAATGGAAACACAACCAGAACAAGGAACAGAAGATAGTTAAAGGTTATGTTCCTAGTAAAATCAGCTGCTTACCAAAATATGGTAAGTATAAAAAAGGCAGTTGAAGACCAGTAGTGAGTCATTATATGTATATTCAATATTAAAAATATAATCCTCAGGCAATAACCACATCTGTACCTTTTACGTCAATCCAGTACCTTCCCAAAACCTGACTGGACATACCTGCAAGTTTATTAAACTCGTCTAGAACAGACAAAATCCAGAAAGGCAGAGAGAAAAAGTGGTCAGAGTCAACCAATACTAGGCCAGAGGATGGTTGCCAGTTATGTATTATATGCTATACTTTGGAAACAGGTAACTGAATGCTTCCTGATGGAAGGTTCCTAGCACTATCAGTCCAAAAGCACTGTATTCCTAGTCCATCTTTTCTTCCTTAATGAATATTTTTCTAAAAACACACAAACAAAAATGATGGACACAGCAGAGAAAAGCAGAAGGGTTACAAACTGAAGGTGGCAATGGAAAGACCCCCTGTAATATTCTGGGAAGTAGGTGGGGCATTTCCAGAAGCACCAATCTGGGAACACCAAATATGACATTATTTTTTCAGGGTTCTTAAGGCCGAATTCTGTGCATCTTTAGACACAAAAACCACCACAAATCTTAGCACACATCCCACTTATAAACTAAGCTAAAACCAATCAGAGACAAGCCAGGCCTCCATAGCTCAGTTCTGACTCATATAAATGGGATTATAGCATACTCTTGTTTGTGACTGACACTGGCATTTTGTGCTGCAATGTTTCATATGCTTATACTTTAAATAAGTAAGTATTTGTAAACTCCATGTGTTATCACTGGCCATTTGGTTTAGTTTGTAAATTTTAGTGTGATGAATTCCTTCTTTAGGGCTTGTTTTTACATGTATTTGCAGTGTATTTTCAAATTTTAATTTAATTTAATTTGAAGCCCAAACATGGCAATCAGGGCAGCCTACTGAAGTTTATGCTATGTGAATATTTCAAACAACAGTGTATCAAGAGACCTATATTCTACTAACTAAGCTTTGTGTCTAATGAAAGATATGTACTATTTGCAGACTTACAGCTCCCAAACTTCAGTGGACAAGCATGCCCATCCATAGGGAAGTTTACCAGACGCATTGGACAGTCAGCATTGATGGTGAGTCTAAGAAGGACAAGAGGAGAGTTGAGGTGTGCAGCCTGAGCTGAATTAGCGTCAGAGGAAAAACAGGAAAAGTTGGGAGAGTTCTTACCTCATTGTGTAGAGAATGGTGCCATTTTGCATTATCCTGAAAAGTTTGTTAGGTGTTGTCATATTGTGAGCAATTGACTTCTTTCCATTTCTAAAAAAGGTGTCTGGTGTCCATATTTTGCTGACCATCAAATTGTTCAGTTTCAGAATTTCTGTAGGCCCACCAAATTTCAACCTTTCATCAATCCATGTTTGCCGAAAGAAAACATCCATCGTATATTCCTACGGAATAAGAAACCAGCCAAAGATCCATCAGGGCCAGACTTTCTGTTGAAGGCTGCATCCCCTTAAAGCCAATCCATCAGCGAACAAGACCAGAACCAAAGCAGAATAGGCCCACTCTCTGGCTTTGTACCTTCCTTTCTTTTTGTTTCTAACCTTTAAACACCCCTCCTTCTCCACCCCACTCTGTGACCTTCCTCCCCAGCTGATGGACTACTACATGAGGAAAAGATCACTCATCCCAGAGGTGTGAACTGACCCCTTCCAGAAGAGTTTTGAAATTAATCTGAGGGCTTCATGGAATTAGGACAGGGGCTGCACCAGGGCTTCATGTTCCCCACCCCCGTTTCGTGGTAACAGTACATGGTTGGAAAGCGTATGTTCTCACGTTAACCACATTTCATTCACTACTTAATCACTTTATCCCTATTATCCTTAAGTAGTTATTCAAAAGAGCCAACCCATGAAGGGAAAAGACCATCCCATTTCCTTAATCATTTCATGAAAAATAGCCCCAAATTAATCAGTGACTGGATATTTTACTATCAGTAAAACAGAGATCTTAATGAGTATCCATGAAGCACAGTGTAATTTCCCAATAGTAACATCTTAAGACAGATATGTGGCACAAATTTAGGACAAGGTAGGCTTTAATAACAGTTTAGACTGAATGGGGTAAAGAAAGTTTTCCTGGACTAAGAGCCGAGAGAAAGGGTGGAAATAGACTGAATGGGTTTTAGAAGAGTCATTTTGAGATTATGTATGAGGACATGATTCCAAGGGGGTTGGTCCATGAAAAAGAGGAGACAGGCCAGCCAACCACATCATGCTGCCTGAAGCAAGGCCCAAAAGGTTTCTGCACCTGTGGACCATCAGTTTAAAAGGTCTTGCTGCATATTCAATGCTGATTCCTGCTTCATCTATCCACTCTGTCCTGTCTTTATTTATATGCCTCCTTTTTAGCTGGTGTTTTTCATCATTATGCTCTGAAATCCTTCAAGATAATACACTGGTGATGTTTTTGGTGTCAGAATTAAAACCCAACTTCTGGGCCTCTACATACTCATCAAGGCTGTTGGACCATCAAAATCTTGCTTCTATAAGACCAGTTTAAATGCATAAGATTTGCACAACAGTTAAACCCTTGTTTTGTCCTATTCCCTTCCATTTTCAATTAGGCTTACACAGAACATATTTGTAATGGTTACCCATCATGTGTTATTGCTGGAATACACACACCCACACAAAATGGCAGACCTCTGCAATGCAAAATGGCATACTGTGACAGGAAGGGTTGGGATGATAGTGCTATTATTTATATTTATGTAATGGTAATAATTACATAATGCTATACTATATTATACTTTAATAGTACCTCTAAGTGGTTCACATATGGACATTAAAAATCAACAATAAAAAAGAGGAGAACCAGTAACAGGTCCTGAAAGCTTCCAAAGTCTACTGCTTTGCATCTCTGCCATAAAGCATCTCCAAACTCTTCTTCTGTAGGTCTACTCAGAAGAAGGACTGGCTTACTCGGTGTGCACAGGACTCCAAGGCAAGGCAACCATGAAGCTTCCAGGAAAAGTGAACAGACCAGGCTGGGCAAGGTCAGGAGCAGGTATGCACTTGCTAAAGTTCATTTTACCAATTATATTTGAGAGAGATGAAGCAGACAGGAGGAGGCAGAGGGTCACTACTTGGGACTGTTCCTCTATTACTTCCTAGACACTGCCACCACATCTACAAAACTCAAGGTAACTGAAACATAAGTTAACAGCCTCTGAGACAGTTAACATGGAGGCCTGCACTGAGCAGGGGGCTGGACCAAGGTCCTCTGGCCCCTTCCAGCTCTAATGTTCTATGATTACTTTTGGCCTCTTCCTCAGGGCCACATAAAAGGAGGAGAGGGTATGTTGGAGTATTTCACAGAATACTAAACCCTAAGTCTGAAAGTATAATTCTGTGTTCCCTTTGATAGAGCAGGTAGTAATTCTGAGTAGATAAACTGGCTATAGAAAGCTTCATCTCCATGGTTTCCTATTATTTAATCCTTGCCCCCACCCCAGCCTCACTAACTTTACGGCATTATATTTAGTAGTAATAGAAGAAGAACTGATGTCATTCATATTTGTGAGATTACACATTATGCTCCATATTTCAAATCCTTTCTGAGCGCATTACTGTGCAATTTGCAAGAACTTTTCAAAATCCTTTGTAGATAGGCTCTGTGGGCAGACAAAGAATCCTAACACCAGCACTTGGGTTTGAAAAGTCGCATTTTGCTAGCTTGATTTTGACCATATCCTCAAGCATGACAAGATGACACTATACAAGTCGACACTATACACTATACAAAGAAGCCTCCTTGATTTCAGGAAGGTTTGTTAGATAGAAAAGTTCAGCCTACATCCCACCAGTTTCAGTGGGAGATGCAAACATGACGGCAGCCTTGAAATGCTTGACAACTGATAGCAGGCACAAAATCAGGAAAATTCTAATTAGAAACTGAGTCCAGGTTCTGCAACGAAAGGGGTCCTAATGTCTCTGAGCAGGAGGACTAGGGTGTGCACTATCTATAGCAAATATAAGCACACGCACACGCACACACACGCACACACACACACACACTGATGACTCACACCCTGGTTCCATAACTGAGTGCCTGCTGCCATCTGCTCTTCCACTGAGCAAAAACATTCTCTCACTTAGTGTGAAGCGCATTTGGCCAAGTTTCCCTTCCAGCCTCTGAGCTCTGTTGCTGCGTAATTCTCTGCATTCTGGTGGTGGTGCAAACGCATGCAATCTTCTTACAGCACTGATGCCCTCTTAACCAACAAACCTGCCTTCCCACACAGGCCACAGCATATCTAAAAAGCCCATTCACTTGCACTGCAATGGAAGTGTTCCGATTGCACACGTGCTTTTAGCAGGCCACCCGTTCCCACAAGCAGGCAGCCAGCCACCCACATACACACAGGCACAAATACAGGCAGCGGTTATGCAAAACAGTTTCCCCGTGCAGCCGTACATTGTGAAATGCATTGCCGGGTCTCTGCAAGGCAGAGATTGTCAAGAAGATTAAAGCGAGTAATCTGCTCTAATGACTGTCCACTCAGATGTCACCGTAATGAATCCTAGAAAACAGGAGCAACGCAGGCTTCTTTGCAACTGAGGGACTTCAGGGCTGGAAAGGGAAAAGGGGGGCGCGCACAATTCACTGTGATTCAAGATGCATGTGAACTGCTAGGAGGGGGGATTCGGGGTGCGCGTCTGGGGTTGACGGGCGCATTCTTACCATTTCCACATCTGATACAGGACCAAAGCTGGTCACGTAGATGTCCGTCTTGACTTCCGTCACCGCTCCTGGGAAGCAGTTGGGGGGAAAGTTTGCATGAGCACCAGTGGGGGCGGGGAGAAATTTCAGTTGAGGAATTGCACATGTTATCAACCAGCAACACCGAGTTGTTGAGGCGACGCTTCGCTCTCCACTGCTCTTTGCTCCCCAACAGCAAAGGCACCCCGTTGCACCCCTCTCGCTAAAAGTAACTTGATTGCACGCAGTTAGCAAAGAGATGTAGTTGTTTCTTTTCGCCAGAGCCCAAAGTAGAATACTGGGAGCCTCGAGCGCGCAAAACTTCTGCAGGAGGAGCAGGAACCAAGTGAAATTTCACCCAACGGACTGGAGGAGCGCCGGAGTTCAGCTTCCCACCCGATCCTAGTTCTCGGAAACCTTCTAGAGGGCCGCAACTCTGTCCCCACCTCCCTGGGAGCACGCGCCATTGACCTCAGCGGGTCTTACTCCCGAAGAGGCGCGAGAAGGCGCGGCTCCGTCACTTTCCCTCCGACGGCTGGAGGCCCCACATGGTTGTCTTCGAGGGCTCTCTCCCCGGAGTGAGCGCGCCTAGACTGCAGCCTCGGTTCTCTGCAAGGGTGGCTGAGTGAGGGGGCCGCAGCGTTAGACGGCCAGGCAAGGTCGGAAGCAGCTCCTTCCTTCGCTTTCAAAGGCAGGGAGGAACAGGGAGTGCAAGGGATAAGCACCTGGGTTGCCTCTGCCTCCAAAGCCAGGTCGGAGCCGGTTGTCATAGCCGTCCAAGAGCTTGTCGAGGATGCGGGAGATGTTCTCGGAGTATAGGTCGCCCTCGTCGGCCACGGCGTCCATCGCCAGCACTTTGTGGAGGCTGCAAGGCAATCAAAGAGCTCGCCCGTCACCCGGCGCGCCCTCGCCCGCCCCCGCTCTTTGCGCACGAACTTGCCTCTCTTCTGCTCATCGTGCAGCCATCCCGGACGGACCCTCGCCCGCTCCCACCTGGGCCAGCAAGGGGAGAGTCTTGGGCAACTCGAGCTCTACTTACCCTACAGTGAGGCATATCCAAGAGAGCCACCCCGCCATGCCTGCCCCCAGGACCCCGATGCCGACCTGGTCAACTGGAGCAAGTTTCAGAGCCCATCTTCCTTCGTGGGGTGGTCCTCCCCTTCTGCTCGCTCCGCACCACCAGTAGTCAACCTGAATGTTAGTTTACTACTGGTCAACTGCGGCTGGACTTGGGCTGACCTCTCCCGTCCCTTGCAGCCCCACCTTCCTCTTGGGATGTGCGCGCGCGTGGGGGGGGGTCTGCTTTTCCCCCACCGGCCGTGCAGCCTCATCTGAGTGCTTCAGTTGTGGAATTACAGTTTGAAGGGACGGTGCTCGGTCGGAGTCCAGTGACAATAATCGAATAAGGCATTAGGGGAGATTAAAAGGAAGAAATCCACTGCTAGTTTTGGCATGGAATTAGCAGGGACCCGTTAGGAAATCTGGAAAAGCGCTGGCATCTTGCTGACAGAGATTATGTTAGAAATGGCCTCAGCTTTTATTATTTTTATGGTTCACAGAGAGATTATTATGCAGCCTGTGCATCATTAGACCCTCTCTCTCTCAGTAAATTTGTTTGTGTAATTTGCAGTTTTCTCCCCACTGGATGCTAAACTGGAACCAGGCCTTATGCCCTGGTCTAGACATTTTTCCCTGCAATGGCAAATGTGGCATGCTCCCCAAACACATGTACATGGGGCTTGGAGTGAGGAGGGAATATAATCTTGGTTTTTTCGACTCCATCTGGGCCATATCATCATACTGGAAGGGACCCTGTTACCAGGACTGCCTTGTGTTTCCTGCTATTCATTATGTAAAATGGCAAGAATCACTGCCAGGCAGGTCCATAGCCAGGGAAACTGAAGTGAGCCACTTTTAAGCTGATGGGTGCAAATCAGTTTCAATCCAAGTACTTCCATTTAGGCAGGCCATTAAAAAGGCTTTGATTCATTATCTATTTGGAAAATACCGGTAGATTAACTTCTGGCATGTAATGGCACGATTTAACTGCTGATGTAATCTTAGGCAAACTGACTTTGTGATTCACTTTCTACTCAGTGTACAAAGTGGGCTTACATCGGAGTGGGCTTACACTCAATGTGGGCTTACACTGGAGGAAGCATGGTTAGTATTGGACTATAAGGACCCAATTCAACATGTAATCAAGCACTCCTGAATTTGAATAATCCCAGTTTATTTAATCATAATGATTTTTATATCTTTATCAAATTAAGATTTCAGGGCATAGTATAATAAAACAACAACAAGTATTAACAACAGATAAAAACAAAAACCAGCACTGTCTATGGAGACACCAGTGACATTAATTGCCAGAAGCGCTTCCTGCAATTTAATCAGGTTTGTGGCCCTATCTGGAGAAAGCTGATCCAGCCATAACAGTACATTCCTTGGTCACTGCATGAATTTTATACGGGGCTGCCCTTGGAGATAATTCAGAAACTGTAACTGGTAAAAATGCAGCATGTAGAAAGGTGGTGGGAATGTTGAATGTATTCAGTATGGATTGCATTGACTGCCTGTTTCCAAGCACGAATCAGGGGCTCATGTTGATCCTTAAACCCCTATTTCAGGAATGACAACTTGCCACTCTTCAGATACAGCACATCCATCCCAAACAGGTACATTGTTAATATCTTTACATTGTATAGTCTGTTTTTCTTCCTCTTACAAGGTTCTCCTCCATTCTGTTTTGTCCTCACAACAACCCGGTGAGGAGTGGTCCACAATCATACCGTGAGATTCATGACTGGGTGGGGACTAGAACCTGGATCGCCCAAGTCCCAATCCATCATTCTAACACAGCACCACACTGGCCCTCATTAGCTACACAGAAAGGGGTAAATTATTTTGTTGTTGTTTAAAGAAGAAGAAGGATCAATATGAAGAGCAAATTGCAATTGAGAGTATTTTCATTCCACTACAAACAATGGTTTGTGTCCAAACCTGCCGAAACCACTGCCACAGACTGGAACAGAACCTGCTGGCAGAACCATTTTCCCTCCCACCTGGAAGCACCCTGTATACTTCCACATCAGCACTGGTCAACCCTCAGGGACACTTGCCGGGGGGGGGGGGGGGCTCAGTGAGGAGGAGATCAAGGCAAAGTCTGGTCAAATAACCATGGCCTTAGGCCTGTATGTTATTTCTGGAGGCTTCTAATATGCATATTGCAAATATCCCTTTCTCAGCAAATCAGGTTTGGGTTTATTGCATCATCCAGTATGTTTTAGAACTATTGGTCTTTCCCCACTGCTTCTGTTGCTCACAGCCCAACAGTAAACTTGCACTGTATGCCTTTCAGTGATATGGATGCTTTGTCTGACCCTCTCTTACATTACTCTGCTGCCACAGGGATAGAACAGACTATTTGAATCAAAATAAACAGGTTTTCTGGGACCTGAATTGATGCATCTAGTTTTGGAAGGACACGCATTCAGGATTACTCTTTTAGCAAGTTTGTTCTTCTAGATCCAATTAAAAAGGTAGAACACAGGCCCTTCAGGCCCTGTGCACCAGGCAATCGGATGTGTATACATTACTGTATCATAATATTCCAAGAAGTGAAAATTCATTCTTTAAGATCTAAGGGCTTGGAGGAGGGGCAATATCCTTGAGTCCATCAGCAAATATACAGATGGCAATGAATGTATCCTTGGGCCTGTGAAGATTTATTTGTCATTGGACATATAATCGTAGCAACTGGGCTTGCTGGGAATTTTTACCACATTGTTTAAAGAAAACAACAGTTTCAACAATCAGTGTAAGATAAAGTGTATTCCAGCAATTTGTTGTAAAGTTCACTTCAAGTGCCAGTTGCACAATTTGTATTGATTCTCTATAAATCTTTTAAGTACTCGTACAAAGCTTTTCATTGTCCCAAACATGCTTGTAGATATTTATACAGCTTCATTACTAAATGGATGAGCACAACAATTAGCCAGCAGTATAAATCTGTTCCTCTGGATTCCAGAATATTGCCATTTTAGCTGCTGACTCTTGAAGATAGAGGCAGGAAGTAGATCTGGATCTATTGGTTGGCCTCTGGATGATTCACAATAGATTGACCATGATTTCAGACTCTAAGTGACTTAACAACTGTAGAACCCTTCCGTCCTAAATAGACTATTTACTTCTTACATAGCTATCCTCCTCCATTCCATTTTATCCTCACAACAACCATGTGAGATAGGTTGATATAAGAGTCAGTGGTTGGCCCAAAGCCGCCCTGTGAGCTTCTTGCTTGAATGACAACCAGAGAATCCCAGTCCAACATTTTAACTGCTACACCACTGAGAACATGTAGAAAATTTGGAGTATCCTGGAGGAATTTGCATGCTGAAAGACTGTGAGGTTCCTTCATTTCTGCAGTGCAATGAAACTTCTGGACTCGGGAACCATTATTTGCAAGGATATTTCTTCTACACCAAGCCCTGTTAGGTGAATTGTGTGTTCTGTCAAATAAACCAGATTCTGCAAGTTGGAATACTCCTTCTCCTGGTGTAACACACCTGAAATTGAGTGCTATTTTTGTGCCTTTATTTGCCATTTTATTTGCATCTTTCCCAAATTACAAAACTGTGTCTGTACTTAACACTTAATGCCATTAATTTGATTTTATTATTTATTGTTTTATTTATTACAAACATTTGTATCCCATTCTGCACAAGCGCTCAGGACAGCTTACACAGTATGAAATTACAATAATACAATAATAAAATCACAATTATTAAAAACATGTAAAATTGAACATTATAAACTAAAGAATAAGAAGGGAAAAATAAAATAGGAAATGCAACTGTGAAAACAGAAAAGAAAACAAAAAATCTTAAAATGTCTAAAACCCTTGATTATTAAAATGATGGTTGAATAAAAAGGTCTTTGCCTGGCGCCGGAAGGAGTTTAACGGCACCAGGCACACCTCTCTGGGTAACTCATTCCATAGTCTGGGCGCCACTGCGGAGAAGGCTCTCCTCTGGGTAGACACCCTCCGTACATCAAGGAGTGTTCCCGGAGCAAGGCCTCCCCTGCCAATCTTAAGGGGCATGAGGGCATATAGGGAAGGAGGTGATCCTTCAGGTATTCTGGACCTAAGCCATTTAGGGCTTTATAGGTTAATACCAGCACCTTGAATTGGGCCCGGACTTCAATTGGGAGCCAGTGTAGCTGATAGTGGACCAGAATTTTATGAGAATAACCGGCCCCCAACAGCAACCTGGCAGCTCTATTTTGTACCAATTGAAGTATCCGGACCATTTTCAAGGGCAGCCCCAAGTAGAGTGCGTTACAATAATCCATAATTTTGTTTCTTTTGTAAACTCATTCACATTAATAGTAAATATTTTAAATCCCTTTTGTTTTGCCAGTGTAAGGATGGAATCTTATACACCTTTAGGAAGAAATACAGGCCTGCAACTACCAGCGTGCCCCAACCAGCCATGGAGCATGCTGAGAGTTATAAGCCTTTTTTCTGGTCTAAATGGTTTTCTTCCCTGTTTTTTCTGTCTTAAGGCTCATCTCATGTATGTGTGTGTTGCATTGTGAAAGAGCGCTGCCTTGCGGCATTTACGTACATTAATGCCCTTCCAGTGTCAGGAGAAGACTTTCTATTATTGTTCTCCCAGGTGTTTAGATCACGTATTAATTTTGTTTAATTTCAATCGGATATTGATATAATTATCTCAGTCTCCTCTTTATATGACAGTTGGGGCATAATTTAGCTCTTGTAGGATGGTTTTCATTCTCTGTGTGTTTAAGTCATAGGATGGTGGCAGGTATTATATTTTCTGTTCTGTTCCTGGCCTGTGCTTTATTTGTTTTTAGCTTGGTTCTACTTGGTTGCATTGTAGATATTTTATGTTTTGCATTGTTTTCAGTAGCTTAGTTGTTCATTGTCTAGAAACCCTAGGCTATATAATAAACATGCAATCATGATGCTTAGGGATTTAGAGAAAGTCAAAGAAGAGGACATTGATTAATAAACCAGACTGCAGGTGCCCAATTTGCAATCATCCCGCTATTGCACCTTCAAACTAGATATTTCTTTCTCTTGGGAGTCAGTAGCAAAGGCCTTTGTGCATGTCTTCCCAAACACTCATTAATTTCCAGAATTGCCTGGACTTTGATCAGCATCATTGAAGGAAAAGAAGAATTTCCTGTTAATAACTTCAAACTCCATAATTTGGGTATTACTTAATCCATTTCAAAATGAAGTTTGCAGTGTTGTGTCATAGTTACAGAAAAAAATGTGGGTTGACCATGAAGCAAAGGAGAATTCTGAACTACTCTTCCCAGATACTGAGGACAGTAAATGGGTTGCACTACTAAGGGAGCCATCCTATGCAAGTTTTGACAGAAAGAAAGGCTTTCAACTTCCAGCATCGCCCAGCCATGCATACTTGCTGGGCCATGCTGGCAGGTGTAGGCATCTTTCTGCCTAAATGTATGTAGGATTGTGCCTTAAAGTACACTTTGCTGTCCAGGCACTAAAAGGACCAGACTCTACTGGGCTTTTGACTCAGGCTGACTTCAACTTCATTGAAAAATCCTCACCTGTACCTTTGGTGATGGTGCATAGTTTAAAGAGACAGTTTTTGAGGTAAGTCTTGCTAAGATGTCTTATCTGGTGTATGTTGTTGTCTTTTTAACATATGCCTGAGAAAAACCAAAGGGTGGTGTCACAGTGGCTTAAATCCAAAATGTACGACTGTTTCCAATGCCCATGAGATTTAGGGTATGGATTTCATGGCACACAACAAGCACTTGAAGTTCCTGCCAAGACTTTGTGCTTGCCCAAGGTAACTCTTTGGATTCTAACCTATATACCTTATTCCCAATAAGTTTCGAAAGTAAATCTGCCCAGGGGTCAGGAAATTACAGTTCAACTAAGGCAACTAGTATTGACTTACCTGTACAGGTCACTGTACAGGTCTCTGTACAGGTTACTCAAAGAATGAGTAAAAGCAGTTGTTGGACATTTGTTCTAGTGGTTTGATCTCTTGTGTTGTTTTTTAGCCTAGACATAGCTTCATTTTGCCAGTTTTAGAATATAAATATTCTTCCTTTTAGATAAAAACCTAATCTTAGTAAGTCACTTATGGTATATAGATACAGCATGGTAACTGTGGAATGGAGCATGCTATATGATTGTTTTTTCTGCAGGGACTATTTATTGGTTGGCTTCAGTTTTAGACGTATTTAGAACAAACTCATTATAGCCATTTGAACTTACATTAGTTATGATTAATTTAGGTTTCATTGGTTTCAGTAGATACACCCTAACGGAATCAACTCTACATCTTACATACCTATTCAAACGCTAACTCATATTCTTTGTTTTAAGCTTAGCAATCCTTTTACTATGCATGTTTATGTAGGAATAATTCCTACTGTGTGCTCACTCTCTTGTAAGTGATTTTAGGATTCTAGCCATGGTCATCTTTTCTGGCATGTAAAGGTAGAAGCTGATGGTTAGCTCTATGACATATATTGGAAAAATATATTCCCCATATTAATTCTTGTCTGGTGTTTTAGAACCCCCATTCTGAATCATGGTCCTGAGTTCATAGAACATTTCTAGTATGGATTTGAGTATGCTACAAGAATACTTTTCAAGAGTAACCAGATTAGAATTAAGAGTGTATTTGAACCAGTAACTTTTCTCTCAATGAGAATGTGCTAAGTGTATGCTTTTGCTTCATATTTCTTTCCTGAATAACTCAATATAAAAAATAAATCAAAATTAAAATGTTACGAACCTCCCAGAGAACTTCAGCTACAGGCAGTGTAGAAATGTAAATAATAATAATAATCAGGAAATACTTAATTTTCTGGTAGCCAGGCAGTGTTCAATTTCAGAAATTAAAAGTAATGTTTTCATAAATTATGAATCTATTTCCACATAGCAGTGAGTTATGTTGAAATATACTGTCCATTTCTATTTTACGAAGTGAGCAACATGGATAAACAGAATGATAATTTTGTTTCATAAAACAGAGTGATTGTTTGTTAGTTTTAAAAACACCAAAGCAGCTGTGAAATGTTTTGTGAATGTGGAACAGTGACCCTGTCCTAAGGCCCAGCAGGCAGCATTGATCAGGGTTGGCTCAGTCTGTAGCCTGAGGGACACAAGAGGGTGCCTCCCATGCTATGCAGGGAAGCTGATCAGCCTGGCAGTGGAATCCTCGCTTGACCCTGCTTAGCATCTTCCAGTGCTCCTGCAAGGGCTTGCTCAGAGGGTGTGAGCAGGCCCCAGAGCGCACACAGCTGTGCCCTGGCTTTCCACGGCCCTCCCTGCCCCAACTGTCTGCCATCCAAGGCAGTCTGCCCAATGCCTGGCATCAGTGGCTCATTGACATGATCTTTCAGGAATGCTACTCCCTTGGCTCTGTTCCCACACTTTCCTTTGATATCTGTGGTAGGTTGTCATGCATGTCATACGGACCCATGGAAATCAGTGGTGTCAGTGTAACTGCTGTAACAAAAAGGTTAATTGGGGGGACTTTTCAAATTGTCCAGAAGTTCTTCGGTCAGTCAACTAGGTTTGTAAGTCAAGTAAAAATCACAACCCTAATTATAATATACATTGTCCAGAGCCAGCCCCAGAGACTAGCCAGTTTCCAAAACATGTCATCATGCTAGTAAAATAGTCCAACATGAAGTGGCAAAAAGCAAATGGGAAAAAGCCAACTCAAAGAGTCCACAGCACTATAATACAGATAGAAATAATATTCAGCAAACATTTTGAGAAATGTTTAAACAAGCCCAGAGAAGACCATATGCTTCTTAATTTAGAAGAAGTATTTAGATACCAATTCTGTCACTTTTTAACTGAATGAAATGAAATCTGAAAGAATAAATCAAAAGTTATCACAAGTGTTTTAAACCTGTAATACAAGAAATGGATTAAAGAAAATCAATTTCACCCTAGTTCACAAAAGCAACAAGTGTTTATAGTTTTGGAATGATTTGCCATCTGTATCATGTTCCAAATTATTGCTTGTACTGTATGTCAAAAATGCTGCTTTCAATAGAAAATATCTGTGCCACTGCAATCTATAGATCTAACTGCCTGTTTAGTGGGACAAACATATTACCAGATGAGAAAGGTTGGTTCACTGTAATTTATTATAAAACATACAGATTGTTAAAGTAATTACTTTCCTGATATTTATAGGTTTCAGTGGGAAGAGCAAGCTGGCAAAAGCAGCAAGAATGGAGGAGAGGCAAACAATTACTTTTCTCAGAAATAAGTGCCAGATGCTCTTTGGAAAATCCTGAGGTGTCCATGTGTCCTACTTTACAGAGGGCAGTCCATGGCTTCAAGATGTCCTCCATTTAAAGGGCTTTCCAGTCCAAGACTATTGGTTTAAAAATAAAGAAGAGAGAGCAGAAGGACTCTGGAAGTTGCCCATCAGCAGTTGGCATCTGGACAAGCAGGCTGAATAGGCACAGAGATCACCTGGTTACAGATTTCCCTACACTGATGAGATTTATTCTATTTCTACTTAAATTATGGTGATTGTATCTAAATTTGCTTTTTCCATACAAATTGGCACATGCACATTTTATGCAAATTTGTTTCTCTTTTGTCTTTTTGCAACAGACAATCTTTATTGTCTGTAAATGAAAGACATTACAGTGAGATAACATTGTATAAAAAAGGCAATTATACACAACCAATATGTTTATGCAGTGCATAATACAACTTTTGGGGTAATGCAACTGCTTTTTTCTGGCAATACTTTAGTGGCCACCCAAGCAAACCATTGCGTAAAACATAGCGTGGAAAAACATGGCTGGGAAGAATCCACCAGGAAGTGCTCAAAACCTAACTGAAATTAATGGACATGTACAGATGGGCACTATGCTTTTTCGTCCTCTGTCTGCCAGATGCAACATCTCAAAGTTACTGAAGTATGCATTAGATATCTTTGAAAACCTCTTTGGAGGCCTCACCTGGTTCAGAATGTGTTCAGAAATGGTAGAAACACAGAGATCAAATAGTTTCCATATGACACACATTCCCCTGTCTCCCAGTTACTGTTTGAGTGCAATTCAGAGCGCTGGTGTTGCCTTTTAAAGCACTTGGTTTGAACCAAGGAGACTTAATGGAATGGAGTTCCAGATGGACCTCCCTATTGGTTGCCATGTGAAGGGGCAAAAGGAAGGTCTGTGCTTAACTTGGCCAAAACATGTCTGGATAGAGTTACTGATGTTGTTCAATACCTTTTCATTAAGGCATGCTGCACCCCAAGATTTGCAGGGTTCCCCCCACTGGCTCTTCAGCAAAGCCAGTGGGGGGACATGTACTGGATTCCATTGTCTGGAAAGAATCCAGGGGTCAGGCTTGAGACATCTGGATCTGCATTTGGCCTTCAGGCCAAAGGTTCCTCACCTTGGAATCATTAGACAGGGCTGTGACTTAAGAACTCTGCTTGCAAGGAACAGGGCCCTTTCTGCTGTGGGTCCTGCCCTGGGAAATTTGTAATCTAAAAAAGTGGCACCAGAAAGAAAGCAGAGGAACAGGCAAAGGGAGGAGAAGCCCATATTTTAAATACAGGCATCAGGGCTTGGCTCCAGCTGAGTAGGCTGACTAGGAGGCAATGCCGAAGGAAAACGTAAGGCCTGAGAAGAATTGTGCAGGAAGTAAGAGAGGCAGCATCATGCAGGCATTCTGCAAAGCGGTTCCAGGTTAAAGGAAGACATAGAAGAAAGGGTGGGTTCAGCTGGTTTTACACAAGGCAAGGTGAGACTCATGCCAATAGGAGAAGCCAGGGAGCCTATGCTGAGGGTTGTAAGAACCTGCTTCTGTAATTCAGACACAGCAAATAAATAAAACCCTTTGTGGCATGTGTGTGTGTTTAATGCATGCTATTATGTATGCACATCCTGAGGCAGTGAACAAATTTAGCCATCATCATAATTGTCGTCATCAGGAAGTAAAGCAGTTTCAGGAACTTGTAGAAAAGATCAGGCAAAAACAATTCCTCTGCAAAATACAGCAGAGAAGGCTCAGAAGAAAACTCTTATGAAAATGTGCTAAATGAGGCATGACTGATGGATTTCTCCTCTCGCTAACCCCACAAAGGATCAAAAGCAAATTAGATTTGATCTTTACTCTGGTGATCTTTCTGCCACTAGTTAGCGGACACTTATTCACACTGGTTACCAACAGGTCAAGCAGCCTTTCACTGGAATACTGCCAAAAGACATTCAGAAGATGGGAAAGAATGGTCGGCTCATGGGCCTCCACAGTCCTACACTCCATGGTCAGGTAGCTCCAATACTCAAGTGCTTTTGTGGGCTGATACCCACTTGATCTGAGGCATGAAGGGGCATCCTGTCCTATCAGATACATACTTGCATGTGGGTATAGAGGGAGTGGGGGTGAAAAGGGCCATGAAATGCAGTTTCTGAGTTCTATGGTTCTCAGGTATGATTTCGGGTAACATGATGCGCCTCTCGATTTGCTTAGCATCTGGTTGGAGAGACCACCTGGACCCATCTTACCTACACCACATTGAGTTCTGTGATGGGAGAAAAAGAGAATGCAATGGTAATAATCATTTTAAGGTATCAGTATCTCACTACAAAGATAAGAAAAAGCAGGTCTGTAGGACAAGCTGCATTAAGATGAGGAAATGGAATTCACCAAGGGCGGTGGTGGTAGGAAAACCACAGTCAAGAATCCCAGTAAGCATCTATTTGGTGGCCTGCAACAGGCACAAGGCTGCCAGCAGGAGCATTACAGGACCAGAATATGTGGACAACCCGCCTGGAGGCATTTGAACCCGTTGTCAGAGACGAGCAAACACCACTGGGGGAGAATGAAGAACAAACCGCTTGAACAATCAGCGCTCCTCCCATTTAATACTAAGAAGCTGATCATGCTTCAGAGCTTTGGAGACGAGACCTCTGGTCCTTTAAATGTTGCTTTCACTCTTCCATATCAAAATCACTTTACTGTATTGGTTGCCAAAGAGCTACATGGACACACACCCTTCCACCAAAACAAGGCCCCTCACCCTTGGATGCTCTTAACCCCAGTCCTGCATGCTTCCCAGAATGCTTTGTCAGCAGCTCCATTAGTTCCAAGTCAACTTACGCTGGCTCCCCTCCCAGCCATCCACAAGCCCTGAGATGTGTTAACTATGGTAATGGAGGCTCCACCAATTAATTCTTGGCTCACAAAATGTTGGATGTATTTTTCTAAAATATTTTATTTGTTCTGAAATGCCTCACAAGAGCATTTTCTTTCTGGGGAGAAAAAACTGCATGTGGGGGGTGATATAACTGGCCCTAATACAATAATATTACTTACTGTTTGAGTCTATTCATTTGTCTTGTCGCTTCAGATTTATAGCAGTGATAGAAAATGCAGTCTCTAGGCATTCCTGAGGAAAAAATATTTCTATGTAATTCAGCTTTCCCATTATATACACCATTAACATGTCTGTGGAGGTTTGTCCCTTAGCTTGTAAAAGTGGAGGCTTTCCATTAAAGCCCTTTGTTTCTCTATTAGTAAACAAGAAAGCTGGCTAAGCATGTTTTTATATTGGCGCAATTCTTTCTTAAAGCACAGGGAAGCAAGCCAAGTGTTCTCATTCCCATTTCATTCACTGGAGAAGGCCTTGCTGAACATGACAGCCGTATTCAGCTCAGTTCTGTTTAGCTGCCTTTTTCTCGACCCCACCTACTGGGAGATGCAGAAGTATTTCATTATATCCTAAAGTTAATCTGTTCTAGCTGCAATTTGGTGAGCAGATGCAAGTTTCACTGAAGTCTGCTGTCCTCGAATTATAGCTAGAATTAGTACAACCAGGCATGACAGGTGCATGCGCACACACACACACACACACACACACACACACACAGTTGTTTTTGTGTACAACCCACCGCCATACTGTCATTGCCAAAATGGCCACAGCTGCCCCAAAAGCCACACTGTTCCTTTCCAGATTCTGTTGGGAACCAACTGCACAGTTTCCTGGGAGTGTAGTTTTGCTACCAGACCTGACACATACTGTCCATGTTCCTTGTTGTGATGGAAAACGCCAGTATTTTGTCACCACACCACTAGTTTTGTGTGGCAAAATTGACAGTCCCCCAGTAATTTTAGCAATGGAGATTACTGCAGCCTTCTTTGGGCTTTGGTGGTAGAACTGGTCTCCAGACCTACCCACTCCTGGATGCCCAAATATATAAAGCAGTGCTCATCACTCATATTACTAATATGCAGCACTAATACAATTTTCACTTAATCTGGAGAAAACTTCAAATTATAATATATTGATTCAAAGCATAATATATTGATACAGTTTCTTACACAAACTGCAAATATACATTTCCTGTAATTATACCCTATGTGGGGGATAGATAGGATAAATATTGTCCAATTGTATTGCTAAGGAACAAAACCAGTAATCCAATGAAAACAGACTTGGGGATCAGCTTCATATGCACAATTTAAAACCCTTGCATGGATACAAGGATTTTAAAGTGTGGCATTGTTACTATTTGTTTCTTACTTTCCTCCGAAACCATGCATTCAGTTGTGTGTGGCTCTTTACACCAGAAGCAAAAAGGAAAGACACATCTCTCTGTTCACAAATGCTTACTGTCTGATTTTTGACAGTAGAAAGCAAAACAGTTGAAGGGGCAAGCAGAAATAATAATTTTTTTATGTGTGTAAATATCATTGCAAATAATTGGACAAATCTAGGAGTGGAATTTTAGAAAGATTTAAAGGAAAAGCCAGGAGAAGCATTGCAAAGTGGTTCTGGAAGAAGCCCAGAGTAGGTGCTTTGAGGTGTTTCTTTTTCTACAGTGAGTGATTGATTTGAAGTCATAGTGAAGTGGGCTTTTTCAAGAACTGTTGCACACTTTTGTAAGACTTCAATCTCTCTTATTATGTGCACAGAACAGAGGTTAACCGATTGATGAAGAACCTACTTTAGTAGAATGTCTTAAATGAAACCTGAATTCCAGATGCTGGCCAGAGAAGTTGGGAGAAATGCTCTGTAGGGAATGGCAGCAGATACATTTGTATATCATAGACTCACCCTGTGAAGTTGGTCAGGCTTTCCCTCTCCTTCTCATGCCCACAGAATATGGAAAAAGCATTTGTAGTGGGGTTTGTTGGAACAAAGCAATGGCTTTGTATTTTCTCTTTTCTCAGTATAGAAGTATAGTTAGCCAAGCCACATACGCTTTTTCTAAATGAACTGTATCTCATGTAAGACTTGTCAGTTCATAATTTAGATTATCATTCAACCAAGATATGTACTGCTTATGGAAACATGGGTCTGGAAAATTGTGCTACTGGATATTAGAAAACATGGTTAGCATCTTTTGCTCCTATTCTTGGTTGTCCTTGATTGAAAGTGAGAGCTATTCTGATGTACATACAGCTTGTCAAATACCTCTGTGAACTTGTATGAAATGTGGGGAGCTGATTTGGTCAGGAACCAGGAACAACAGCATAAAACAAATCTTGGTTTGATGAAGGTGGTTATGTTAAGTTTTATTTTCTCCTCCTAGATTTTATGAGGGAATTTATATCACAGACTTCTGAATCAACATAGACACCATGAGACCATGACAAGAGCAGTTTAGCTTATTTTGCCATGCTTAAAACTAGGGTAGTGCTAAAATTTTGCACATCTGAATCTTGAAATGTTTCTAGCCCAAATTATACAATTCCATCTTTAAGCCATTTTTGATTCATGTTTGCATAAGTATGCACACACACACATTAACAGAAATGTGTTCCTGACTTGGCTGAGTGCTTCCACACACTGTGAAGTTGCACTAGAGTTTCAGTTAGTGTTCTTCTGTTTTCTGTTAAAAAAGGGTGGCTAAGGTATTTGGGGGTTTGAAAGCTGATAAATGCTACAGTGTGGGCAGAGTACATTAGTGGCACATTAGTGGCCCACATCCCATCAAAAATGCATAGGAGTGGCCAGCCTCCAGTCACGGGGGAAATGTTGGAATGTCATAGGTATTCCATTTGTTTCTCCAATGCAGCATTTATAATACTGCTTTCTAATAGGCTTCATCAAGACTTAAACTGTAGTTTGCATTGCATGGTCTTATCTTTGCATGTAAGACAGCTTGTGGTTCATGGTTACAACTGTATTTTCTTTGTAATCATATGTTTCATATTTCATTTTTGAATGTGATATTCTTTTGCATATATTCTTTTCTAGAAATAGTTATAACTTCATGTTTCTTTTGTGGCATGTTTTCATTTTCATCAGTTGAACAGTATTCACTGTTTTCCTGCTTGAATTTTAAAATATATATTTCAAATATATTTAATTTTTGATAGCCTTGAGTCAGCTCTGGTTACATTCCCTAACCCCCTGGGACATTTCAGAACCTAATTTTCACAAAGAGGGAGTGAGAGAAGAATTTCACTTACAAAGCATTCTCTTGTTAGCAGAAAAGGATGGGAAACATTGCAAGGCATTTATTGAAACACTGGGTCAGTGCCATTAGTTTGATTTTCTACATCTGTTTTGCTTTTCCCCGTGGACGACAACATGGGAGATTCTTGAATGGCCATTTGATAGTATCCTATCACAAATAGGGAACAACCATTCATGGTTCAAAAGCTCTAATTTGGCAGAACTGTGTGAATTGGTGCTCGGTGTGACTTCTCTTCTCGTATGTTCTGGCCTCTATGCCTTAATAGTGGTGCAAGAGAAAGAAGCTGAGGAGCTACAGCTTAATCTAAACCCTGCTGGGCTATGAAAAGGCAAGCTCCACCAATCGCCCTATGTGTGCAAGATGGCTTCTTGTGAATGTTGACTACCCTTCTTTGCGCCATCCCAGAAGCACAAAATGGGCTGATTCTAGAGATAGGACAAATTCGCAGGAAAACAGTACATGCCTCACTGAGATTAGCAGAAGCTGTTAAAGAGCTCTTATGTACCCCTTATTAAATGCAACAAGGTTTGCACAGGGTGTCTTCTTTGTGGATGTTTTGTGCTGATACTCAACATCATGTTCCGTGCTCCTGAAGTTCTCTTGAAATAGGTCCTATTGACACAAGTATCAGTAACATGGACCTTCATCTCACCTTAAAGTACATGTAAGAAGATGTCTTTGGCAGGGCGAGGTGTAGGCTCCACCATGGATGATTCCATTGCACATACTGCAGAAATGGTGAAACATGCAAATGACACTAAGGAGAATTTAGTAACAATGGGATGGAAATTGGGTCTGAAGTCAAAGAGCTGGAAGAAAGCACTCCCTGGCATGCTTTTGCCGAATTCATATAGCTGGCAGGGTTCTGGCATGGAGAATCCGTGGGTGTTGAGGGGAGTTATGTACATAAACTCAACCAACAGATGGAAATTGCTCGTGCATGCTGTGAGACAGGATTTGCAACACTCTGTGTTGTAAGACTAAGCAGCCAAGCACACAGGAAGGCAAATCACATCCACATGCAGAAGGAAGGAGGAAAACTACCAAACACAAGATTCCATTTCATATAATATACTTTGAAAAGAAGCATATTCACATTTCTGGACACCCTGAGTGTGTGTTAGAAGGGAAATATTTGTTAAAAATTTAAAGGTGAAGCCACTATTCCAGTATCTGATGGTCAAATATTATTTTAGAGACTCAAATATGTCCGTGTGTTGGCTCAAAGATGAAAGAGTCTTATGTCATCTTAAAGTGAACCAACACAAGTGTGGTCATAACCCACAAATATCATAACCTCTTGGCTCTTTATGTCACTTTGCCAAATGCTTGAGCTTTTCTTCTTTGCCCTCCATCATTTTGCAGAACATCCATAATCCAGCAGAGATCTAAATGCAGTGAGATGACTAAAGGCATGGTTGGGAATATCTAGCCCATAGACTAATGTGACCTCCCAGCCCTGCCAGGCTGCAGGGCTTCAGGTGAAATCCCTTCCCACTGTGGGATCTCTCTCTCTTCTCAAAGCCTCTTCTTCTGAAGGCGAGCAGTCACGGAAGCCTCGCTGTTATCTCACCGATCAGAGATCGCCTTACTTGGCACACAAAGTGCTTCTCCAGCACCATATTTGCCCAGTGGGGAAAGGGACAGAGCATGTAAACCAGCACCAACCAAGGTGCAAGGTAAAATGATTCCACCCAACACCTTGATCAGGAAGTTCTGGTATTCTGGGGCTTTTCTATGCCAGGAACTTCTGATCACACTGAAGCCACATCCCTGATTGAGCTCTTGGTGGGAGATCTCCAGCTGTCACTTCTGACAGTTGAATGCCATCCTGAATGCAGCCACATCCCAGTGTTATCTGGCAGGTGCAGGGCTGGACAGGGGTGATCCATTCCCTCACCCCACCTAGTTCCACCCTTTTAGTGTAAACAAATCAGACTTTGCATTAAATTGTAGCCAAGATGTACTGAATCCCTAATAAGGTAATGTGCATACATGAGAGCAAGAGCAATCATTTTCTGAAGGAGGAAAGGAGCTGAGGAATATTGTTGATCCCCAGTTTACCGATTTAGTTCCAATAATTATTGGTACTGTAAGATTCTACCCCAGTTGCACTGATCCAATTTACTGCTTTTTAATGTACAGTAATTTGGGGAGAGGATTATAAAATATGGTACATTCTTGCACATACTTACCAGGGAGTAAGTCCAATTGACTTCAGAAGAACTTAGTCTGAGTAAAACTGTGTGAAATTCAACTGCATGTGCTATCGTTATATGTGTGTATGTATGTATCTATTACACATATACACTATATAAAAATAACTCTCTATATATGTATGCATGCATGTATGCATATAGTTTACACGCACACACACTATATAGTAGTTTGTTGTTGTTGTTGGTTACGAGGTCATGTCCGACCCATCATGACCCCATGGACAACATTCCTCCAGGCTTTCCTGCCCTCCACCATCCCCCGGAGTCCACTTAAGCTCACACCAACTGCTTCAGTGACTCCATCCAGCCACCTCATCCTCTGCCATCCGCTTCTTCTTTTGCCATCTATTGTTCCCAGCATTAGGCTCTTCTCCAGGGAGTCCTTCCTTCTCATTAGGTGGTCAAAGTATTTGAGTTTCATCTTCAGTATTTGGCCTTCTAAAGAGCAGTCAGGGTTGATCTCCTCTAGGACTGTCTGGTTTGATCGCCTTGCGGTCCAAGGGACTCTCAGGAGTCTCCTCCAGCACCACAATTCAAAGGCCTTAATTCTTCGGCGCTCAGCCTTATTTCATTTCACAGTCATACATTGCAACTGGGAAAAACATAGCCTTGACTATATGCACTTTTATTGACAGGGTGATGTCTCTGCTTTTTAGCATGCCATAGCTTTCCTCCCCAGGAGCAAGCATCTTTTAACTTGGCTGATGTCCCCATCTGTGGTGATCTTGGAGCCCAGGAAATAAAATCTGTCACTACCTCCCTTTCTTCCCCATCTATTTGCCAGGAAGTGAGAGGACCGGATGCCATGATCTTAGTTTTCTTAATGTTGAGTTTCAAGCCAACTTTTGCACTCTCCTCCTTCACCCGCATCAAGAGGCTTTTTAGTTACTCTTCACTTTCTGCCGTTAGAGAAAGTGAAGAGTGCCATGAGAGCCAGTGTGGTGTAGTGGTTAAGAGCCTGGGACTGGGACTCAGACGATCTGGGTTCTAGTCCCCGCTCAACCATGGAGCCAACTGGGTGGCTTTGGGCCAGTTACAGACTCTCAGCCCAACCTACCTCACAGGGTTGTTGTTGTGGGGATAAAATGGAGGAGGGGAATGATGTAAGCTGCCTTGAGCCCTTTGTAGGAGAAAGGCAGGATATAAATTGGAAAATAAATAAATAAATAAATTAGAGTGGTATCATCTGTGTATCTGAGGTTGTTGATATTTCTCCTGGCAATCTTAATTTCAACTTGTGATTCATCTAGCCCCGTCTTTCTCATGATGTGCTCTGCATATAGGCAGGATGACAGTATACAGCCTTGCCAAACTCCTTTCACAATTTTGAACCAATCAGTGGTTCCGTGTCCAGTTCTCACTGTTGCTTCTTGACCCGCATATAGGTTCCTCAAGAGACAAATAAGATGGTCAGGTAAATCTCCTGCTTATGGCAACCCTATGGATGAATGTCCCTCCAGAGCATCCTATCATTGACAGCACTGCTAAGCTCTCATAAACTCAAGGCTGTGTGGCTTCCTTTACAGAGTCAGTCCATTTTATAGAAGAGCTTCCTCTTCTTCTGCCTTCAATTTTCTCTAGCATCATTGCCTGTTCCAGGAAGTCTTCCTTTCTCATGATTCACCCAAAGTGTGACAGCTTCAGTTTTGCCATTTTAGGGTTTTGGGACAATATACCTGAGAACATAATTAAAAGTGCTTATGAAACTCATACTAGAAGCTAGACTAGGGCCCTGCTGAAAGAAGGAAAATTCCAGCTCCCCCCACTCTATGGATTTACAAGTTTAACATGACTTGCATACAGTTATTATGGCTAAACATTCTTATTCTGAGTGCTATGTGCAGGATGCATGTTTGGAAACAATATATAACTTTGGTTGTTAGTTGCTATTAGAATACATATATCATATATGTATTCTAATAGCATTCTTATTCATAAGATACTGTAAGATACTGTATTCATAAGATACTGAATAACGTTTTCAAGGACAGTCAATTTTATATATTCAAATGCAATAAGTGAACCTTTCCACCTGAAAGGGCTCTCAGAGCAGTTTACAAGAAAATAAAATGCAACAAAACCATGCAAACAAAAATAGATTCCTATGAAATTATTAGGAGGTATAACATGAGGTCAGAACAGGAATTAGTCTGTCAAACAAACAAAAATAGCATTAGGAACAAGTAGACAAACCAATGAGGAGGTGAACGGAACAGTCATTCCCAGACATCAAAATGCCATTGGGAAAGAGACTAGGCAAATCTTACACTACAGGCAGGTGCGCTGCCATAACAGGGAAGGCCCTATTCCATGCCCTCTGATCAACATAGGACACGGAGCAAGATCTCCAAAGAAAACCCTAACGGCTGATTATTGGAATCCTGTTGAACAATGTCCATTTCTCAAACTGAGGAGACTTCAAAGGTAATAACCAACACTTTGAAGTCAGCTTGGAAACAGACCAGGAACCAATGAAGATTCCATAATGACTGAGTCAGCCCCTGCCTTCTCAAAGAGGAAAGAAAGACAGAACGAGAACGAGATGAAAGCAATGTAACCCCCTCCCTTTTTGCTTCGTCTTCTTCATTCAAAATGCCCTCAAATGGGCTGAATCCCAAAGAGGATGTGAGAGTGGGATGCTGCCCAGTTCCTGCAGTTGGAGGGGAACGTAAACACACAAGCAGAAGAGTGAAAACAAAATGGGCTTGGGAGCAGGGCTGAAGCCAAAGTGGCTGCTGACTAAAAAGCAATGAAGATCCCTGGTGTGATGAATGGATAAGCTTTCCTCTTTTTTCTAATGAAAGTGTGTGTGACTCCAACTCTTGGATGGGGGAGAGTGTTTTTTAAACAACAACAACAACAACAACAACAACAACAACAACCTCTCTGCAATGGAGACCTTTTGCCTCTTTCACCCATCCCCCTGTAAGGAAGGAGGTTTGGGGGGAAATGTTGGGAGGATATTTAAACTTCCAATCTCAGAGCACAGAATTCCTATCAAAACTGGGGCTCTTACAGTATAATAATAACAAAGAATGTGGGAGGGGAGGATCCAACTGAACCAAGAAGAGATGCAGCAGATCCAAAAAGAAATCCAACAGAAGCAAGAAGATTACACTCTCCATATCCAAGACACTGCAAAGTGTCTGGAAATACTTTATGGTTTGATGTTGATGAACAGCATTGAAACAAAAAATGAGACATTGTTTAGCCATTGGGCTTCTCTGCTGTTATAATAATAAATATTCACAAACTAGGTCCTTTAAGTGATGACAATCCTCTTTGGTTAGAACATACTAAAGGGAAACATACAGATATCATGGTAATCTCACTATGATGGATAAATCATCTATGATATCAGCACTGAAATAGCCGATAAAATACATTTTTCTCCATTGCAGTCCAGTTCTTTTGTAAATGCCATTTCCAATTTGTAGAAACAGTGATGTTTCCATTTTGCCCATCAGTAATGGCAGGATGGTAGATCATATCTTTTCTCATCTTAGAAAAAAACTGTGTGCTTCATAGGCTTTTGGGTGAAAATGGTAGTCATTAAATTTGTACGCATACACAATCGTCACCATCGGACACTGGTAAAATGCTCATAATGATGAGGGAGGAGACATTTATAAAGGCAGGTGTTATGTACAGAGAGCCACTTTGCACTTAATTGCAAAAAAAGTCTGCGTACCTGATGCTTGAGAGTGGTTTTGCTCCCACTCCAATAATGCCCCAAATCTAACCTCACAGGAATTAATAGCAGACAGTCACTTCCATGAGAAAAAATGAAGAGGTGGTTCATCAGGAGCACCACAGGATTGCAAAACACACACACACACACACACACACACACACACACACACACAACGGTTCTCTGATTTTAGTCAGCCTGGCCACTGAGAATCATGCCCTCTCTTGCCTTCTCCTGAATTTTGATTCTCACACTCTCTGGTACATGACCAAGGAAAAGCTTAACTGTAACAGGAAGCCCTCCTAGGGTGTCTTCTGACTAAGGAAAATCAGCGCTCAACCTGCTGGCCAAGAATATGTCATCACTTAGTGTAACACAGTCTTTCCTACCTGGTACCTTCCAGATGTTTTGGACCACAATCCGAAGCATTCCTGTCTATTACCCATGCTTGCTAGGGCTGATGAGAGTTGATGCCCAGGTTCCATGCTGCTCCAGGAAGATAGTCTAACCTGAAGTTAGACAGCTCGGTATGCTGTGCAGGCAATGGATTCGAAGATTTTAAGTTCATGCCTTTGTAGTTTCTGACAGCAAGTAACCTCAGCCATCACTTGGTCTTTTCCTTCTACCATCCAAGATGGGAAGTAGCTAAGTATTACTTCCATTGTTCACTTCTCTTAGGGAAGAGAGGAAGCAGAGCGTAACATTGGGAGCAACCTCCATTCACTATAGCAGCCCATATGAAGTGATGGGAGAAGTGGTAGTATTATTAATACACACACTCCCTCACAAAGACAAGTCGCAAGTAAATCACATCTCACAGGACAGTAGTTGTGCCTCACCCTGACACTGACCAGGTGAGAGCAAACCAGCCTAATGGCAGCAGCACCATGGAGAGCTCCACTGGCTCCTGCAGGGTCTGGGATGAACAAAAATATTGGCTACTTCTGGGTCTAGACCTCTCCCTGCCCATTTGTGCAGACTCTGGCTCAAAATCCAACACTGATGGGCCAGCACAGGGCGTCCGAGGTCCATGTGTGAACAGGTTTGGTTCTTTGGGGAGGGGTGCAAGCCCTGAAAGTCCCAGGTCAGGGACTGGGATGATCAGGGGCTCCTGGGTTGATGGGCTCAGGTGCAGTCACAATGCTGGGCCTGGACTGGCTCTTCTGCTGCTCATGTTGCTGGACCAAAGAATCTGGCTTGTCCCATCCTTGTGTGGGCAGTTCTTGAGCAGACAGTGGTCCCATTGGCAAAATGGAGCATGATTTTAAGGCCAAGGCAGACAGGGAGCCACTTACATGAATGAAATCAACCAGCACATTTTTGGACTGCAACCTTTTTAGCTGCCTATACGTAATCCTTAGAAATGTCAGTTGGTGACTTCTAGTTGGGTCCTTGCAGGACTGTTGTAAGGATTGCAGCTACATTATGCTGCACTTGAAATTTCAACCCTTGAAAAGGCTATGAAAATAGTAAATGGAATCGACCTTCTATGGACAGAAGAGTTCCACTCATGGAAGCTTCCTCTGCCAAGTTTTTGGGAATCGCTTCTCCCCACACCAAAGCTCTCCTCATTAAACATGGTCTCCTGACCCTCTGTGCAGCATTTTCCAAGGTTAGAGGGACTGTTGTGGGGAGGAGGGGAGAGGAATTCCTCTTCTGCCAGTGGAATTATGCACACCTAAACCTGAATCCAGATTAAATTATGCTTAAAGGCAGCCTCAAACTGATAAAGCACATTAAGTGCTTTTATAATTATTGCTAGCCACACTGCTTCCACACCTGTGCATGGAGTCAATAGTGTTTCCTAAAGCCCGTGTTTCTTTTTCCTGCTACCCTTTGATCCTTTTCCTGCCACCCCTATCAGTTCACGTGATCCTGCTTCTTCTGTTCTGGTTATACCTGCCTGTTGTTGTTTTGGTTTAGCTGTGGAAGGTAAACATTGTTTTATGCTCCACCTTCTCTGCTGAAGCTTCTTGTGCCCCTTGAAACCACTTGTGATGATTTGTCAGATTAAAGCACAAAGCAGGCAGCTCAGCGCATGTGTTTGAGGAGAGGGCCTGGGTGGCCACTTCTGCACCTTCCCACTTCCATTTACAGACATTTATAATGTACTGGACAAGTGCAGCTTCCATGTAGCAGTAACATTTTCTTTAAATGCACTATTATAAGCTGATGTCTGCCCAACAAAAGATGATTATTTTTATCATCATCATAATCAGCATTATTGGTTAGCAAGAGATCATGATCCCTGGCTGCAAAGGTGAGCTTCAGTTTCACTTCTCGGTACTTCACAGAATGCTCTTCAACAGCTTCTCCCAACTCGGTGCCCTCAAGTTCTATTGTACTGCAGCTCCCACAATAACTGACCGTGGAACATGTTGCTGTGCTTGATAGTAGCTGAAGTCAAAAACATCCGAGGGATGTCAAGTTGTGCAAAGCTGCTCTTCACCAAATACATTTCTAGCAGCCTTATACTGGACAAATGGAATCATTATGTCATTGAAGTTCGAGTATCTACACTGCTTTATTTGTCACAGATATTTTCAATAGCTTGATGTTGTTTCACTTGTTTTATTATTATTTTATTATTTTGATTTCTTAGGATATTTGGTTATGTTAATAGGTTGTTACCCATTATGGGAGGATCAATACTTTGAAAGGTGAGGTAAACTTCTATTAATAAAGTAAATATTATTTGTTTTCTCTCTTTCTTAGAGAGGCTCATTATGACAAAGCTTGAGAATATCTGTTTTCTCTGGATAATTGTTTCCAAAGATCTGTCAGAACTTTAGTGTGCCCTGATGCCTGCTGTCATCTTATCAGTCAGTTCTTTTCTCTCTTGCCTAAAATAATACTGTTCTGGGCATCATCCCAAGACTAACATTTTTGGATCAAATACCACGATTTCTTCAATGACCTTCACAGAAATTGAATTTAGCCCACAGTATTCCCACAACATATTCACTAAGGGAGACACAGTGCCCTCTCTAAAACCCCACCTTGCAAGTGAGCACAGAACACAGCCATTTTTTGGATTGGTATTCTGCATACAAATCCACATGAATAAAACTGTATACACAGACATGTGAAGCACACTGCTCAATGAACTCAATCACCATTCTAGATCAGCGTGATGTCTCCCAGAATGTTCCCACCCAGGTAAGCCTATAAGCATGTACTGTGTTGCCTCGTACTTCAAACTTAATTCGTTTCAGGAGTCCATTCAAACTCTAAATTGTTTGAAGTCTGAAGCAATGTTCCCCATTAGAAATAATGGAAAGTGAATTAATCCATTCTCAAACCCAGAGCAATACCCATCTTGATAAACTTAATAGTTTATCAAGCCCAACCTACCTCACAGGGCTGTTGTTGTGGGGATAAGATGGAGGAGGAGAATGATGTAAGCTGCTTTGAGCCCTTTGTAGGAAAAGGCAGGATATAAATCGAAAAGAAAAAAAAAATAGCAAATACAAATATGTAGGGGTTATATCTATATAACCAAAAATAAAGGGAGAAAAAGCACTGAAAATGATTGAAAAGGCATGCACTGAAAAGGCTCTGAAAATGCTTGAAAACTTGCATTTGCAACAGATGACTTTTCCGCAACGGCTGCATTTTTTCACTGTGTGTGCAGTTCAAACCTAGAAGCATCGTTCAGACTTTGCAATGATTTTAGCTCAATTTTAGTGATCAAACTCTGGAACGTTTGAACTGAGAGTTGTTCAAATTGCAAGGCATTATTGTATAATGTTTAGAAGTCCATATCATGTTTTCCTAGCAGTTCTAGCATTCTAGACTCTAGTTGAGCTCCAGCTTGGGTTTTCTCTTTCTCTCCGCAGAAAAGCCATTAAAGGTTAGGGTAGGTCTCAAAATAAGGACGAGCTTGGAAATAAAATATTGATATGTTCATACCACTTCTTCCACATGGAATAATGAAGCAAGTAATCTAGAGTTGTATTCGTCCCAACCATCAAAAGTGTTCCTATTCTGATAATGCAAGTTCAACTTACCTATCATGACAAAGAACCATGAATGGCACAGGATGCCTTGATTTTGTCTAATCCTGATTTCATGAGTATCATAACAAAATATCAACAAGAATGTAATGCATGAAATTGCTTTCTGTAATATTTCTTGACCAATTAGCAATATATCACCACATTCTCACATGGGCAGAATATTTTCTAAGGTTGGACCAGCCTTGTCAACTGAAGTTCAGCCTTAATTGAATATGTGGTCTCAGAAGGCCCTGTTCTGAGGAACATGCTAGGAAAAAAACCAAGTGGTTGCTATCTCATCACACCGCAAGGGACCTCTTTTCAATTAGTCCCCCCACCCCTTGAATCAGGAGTGGGAGAAACTGGCATTTGAGCAGGGACTTGGACTTTTGACGACTTTCTCAGCTGCTATTTTGCTTTCTCTTCTTCTACACCCAATTATAACATAGTACATTTGGGAAATGGTGGAAAAGGGATGTAGAGGACTTAGTAGTGACCATAACTTTTCCAGAACTGTGTGCTTAACTGGTTTGGAGATCAGAGAGGCAGGAGGTAAGAGAGGAAATTGAATGAAAGAACAAGGGATGTGTGCAAATATTACCTCTTCTGATTCAAAGTTCATAGAAAAAGACTTTCTAGGTTGTCTGCAGTAAGGTGGGAGGTTGTCTGTGAGATCAGGACTCCAGGGTTACTTGGGCAGCACCTCATGGATTCTTAAACAAATAGTCACATTGGTTCTTGGGCAACAAGCTGCAGCTTGTCAAGAGAAAATCAATGGAAGGGTTGATATAGAGGAATGAGGGTGGACTGAGTCCTTGTTGATACCCTGGAGGAGATTTCCCCAGTTTAATGCACTCCAAATGTTCTGGACTTCAACTCCTATATGCCCCACCAAGCATGGCTAATGCTTAGGAATGCTGGGAGTTTTAGTCTAAAATATCTGAGGGCACCAGGTTGGGAGAGGTTGCACCAGAATCTTGTATGATCTAGAACCTGAGAACTTTTCCTGGATGAAAACCATAAAACCCACAGGCACTGATAAGGTTTGAGTTCTCTTGGTGTCTTGGCAAGACTGAGTTGAGAAATAATAAAAATCAAGGAAGGAAAAGGGAAGCAGCTTTAAACATTGTAAAGAATGAACACACTTACTGGTTTAGGGAAACAAAGTCTCAGATCCCCAAACAATGAGTTTTGGGGAAGGGAAGGGAAGGGAAGGGAAGGGAATGGAAGGGTTTTGGTGCAAGTATCACAGAACTATTGTCCTGTTGGCATGCTTAGCTTCATTATGCCCACTATGCATGGTACTCCTAATGTTGGAGGATCATCTCCTAGATGAATAACTGTATGCAAGAAGGAGAAAAATATCCATGTGAAAGACTTTTTTTTTGGTGCTGTAAGGATCAAAGGAAATCAGCAGCCCCAAGCAATCTCGGCAGCCACTAAGCATGCACGCTTGCCTATGTAACCGCTGCTATTATGTGCAAGCCCGCAAACGCAGCACCAGAAAACCCAGTAACATTCTTCAGTAGGACTTTATCAGAGACTCTAATAAGCTGTAGCAGCCCTTGGGGCACATTTCTGGCACAAGTACTCTTTGGTACAAGGGACGGCCTATGTATTTTGGCATAAACAATTGGCATTGGCTGTGCCAAAAGAACTGTGCAAGAAGATCAGGCAACCAGAACGTTGCACATGCTTGCGCTCTCTCTCTCTCTCTCTCTCTCTCTCTCTCTCTCTCTCTCTCTCTTTCACACACACACTGTATAGCACAGATACAGTGGATCAGCAACCTTTTGGTTCCTGAGGACCACATGCAGTGCCAGGTTTGGGGCTGCACTTGCATACACACACTTCTCCCAACTCACATCTCAGCAATAGGATGGGGAGGGCTGAATCTCCCCTCCCTGCAGAAATGGGATCACTGGGGATTGGGAAAGCTGAAATATCTCCCCCACCCCTGCAATCTCCCCCGAAAGCTCTGCTTCCCCAACAACCTTGGCGGCATCAGGCAAGGAAAGAGCAACGGCAGGCCAAAGCCTTTTCCACCACCCAGCAGCCATGATCAGGACTGCTCTCCCAGCCTGCTAACTGGAGCATCAGAGCAGTGGTCTCCTCCTTCCCCAGGAGCTGCGGGCTGCACACAGAGTGGTGGAAGGAGCAGGTTGCCCATCTCCGGTACTTAGCTGAGGAACCTCGGACACCATTGGCGGCTATCCCTTTCACACTGGAACAAGATTCATTCAGGAAATTGTAGGATTCCTTACTTAGAGGTTTTCAAAAGGCTGGGAAACCATCCAGTGTGGATATAGCATGTCACTTCCAACCTCAGAGTTTTTTCTTCTCTGTACATTTATTTAAGAAAATGTCATTCCACTTCCTCCCCCATCCCCCACAGATCAGTCACTCTGCGTGTATTACAAATGGTGGTAATGGTAAGTGATAATTAAAATATACGCAGAAACTAAAGGCAGCACCAAACAATTATCTAGGAAAGCCTTGCTAATCCCATGTAGCAGGTACATTAACAGTAACAGTCAAGCTGCATGCTGCCTCCATCATCACATGGCACTTGCTCTACATTTCTTTGCATGTTGGACTGGTATCGCAAACAAATGGGGGAAAGAGAGACTTGGTACACACGACCACCACAGCTCCCCTCCTCTCCCACATGGCTTGTTCAACATCCACCAGAGAGTCATCTTCAGACAGTGTGATAAACCATACCAGTTGCTGAATATGGGCGGAGTGTGACTTGTTGCTGAAAAATGGGTTACCATGTTGTCTGACCCCAATCAGGATAACAAACCATGGTGAATAATCCGCAGTTCACAGCCCAACAACAAACCATGGGTTCTTTTCATAGGTTGTATGTGGTTAACAAGCCATATCTGGGTTCAGACAACAGAACAACCTACATTTCAACAACAGCAACCTGCACTCAACCCATACCAATGGGTTCTCATTTTGTCTGAACCCAGTCATGGAAGAATCTACCAACACAATAACAAGCACATCACATGAAAGTGGACACCATCTTGAGCAATTCAAACCCCTCCTGTTTGCCAAGCCAGCCTTTAGGAGGTAAACAAGAGAGAAGCTTTGAAGCCCAGTTTCCTGCTGAAGAATCCTTCTCCCTACTTCCAGCTGAGAGAACATTGTGCCTGACTTCTCAGGCAGGGGTAAAGGGACTCTTTGAGAGAAGAAGTCCGGCAACTAAAACTTCAGCTGTGGGGCAATATAGAAATAAACAAAAAAGCAAACCAATAGACATTTGGAGCTGGACTGTGCCCCCATGCAAGGGCCTCTGACTTGATCTTTAAGCATACACTCCACTGTTCTCCCTCCTTTGTTTAGGTACCTTGCTAATTCTTCCTACCTGAGCAAAGCCACAGAAAATTGGTCAAACCACTTTTTTTCCTAGGTTGAAGAGCAGCTGAGAAGCCATCTCCTATCAGAGCACCCAGTGATTCATCCTCTGATTAAAAGCAGCCACAGTGGGGTAGAAAGTGGGGCTGGAGCTTCAATCACTTAATTGGCTTATCTCCCTCCCAGGAAGTTACTAGCCACCAAGTGTAAAAAGGCAAGTAGCCATATTGTGCCTTACCTTTCCTCCCTCTGCGGCCAACAGCAGCATTTCAGGAAGAGCGATCAAGAGTGGTATGAGTCCAGGGGACCACCCTTTCCCCCTCTACATCCAGAGTCACCTCCACATGGCGGGGGACGGGAGCTTGGGCAAGCCAGTCATGGCACCTCCCAGAGGCCGCCAGCCCACTGCCTCCCCAGTGCTGTCTCCCATTGCTGCTTCTGCAGCTGCTGCTCCTCTTCCTCACCTTTCCTGCCTCCTTGCCAGGCAGAGCTCCTGTGAGCCAGCAGCCGCTCCCACGTCTCTGCCTCAGCACTGCTGTTTTGCTCGCTTGCTCCAACATGGTGGACAAGCAGTGCTGGAGAAGAGGCAGCTTGAGGGGACTCTTGTCTCTAGGCCTCTTGATCCAGTGCGTGTCTTCAGCAGCTGTGCACCGCTTGAGGCCCGCTCTCTCTACAGCTAGTCTCAGCTTGGAAGCTGGTGCAAGTTAAGCTGGGGAAATAACCCACGGGAAAGAGTTTCCTTTGCTGCCACGACCCCAGTCACAGATTTCCCACGTCACATCTACCCTGGCATTATGACCTACGCCAGTCTTCCCCAGTGTGATTCCTACAGATACTTTGGACATCAGTTCCCATCAGCTCCAGCCAGTTTGGTCAATGGTCAGGAATTTTGAAAGTTGTCATCTGGAAAGCTGGATTGTCCAGTTGCCTCTGGGGACCTTTTACTTTATGTGTACTAATAAGGTGTGGAATGAGTAGCTGCAGCTGCTCTCATCCAATTGGCCTCTTTCCGCATGAGAAGTGGGCATCCTTGGTGCCTTTCTCAGTGCCAAAGGCAAGGAGGCAGGAGGTGGGAAAAGGAACTGTTCTCGCTGAGGAGGAGCCACTGAAATCCTTTGCCTGCATTACAATGGATGCAGCAGTGAACCAGAGCAGGCAGAGCTAATTTTGTTGACAAAATACAGCCCCGGATAAAAATGAGTTGCTTACCCAAGATATTAAAGGTAATAACACTCAGTCTTTGAAAGCACACCTGAAGAGCAAGAACACCAGCAGGTGGTTTTATGTGCACATGTTTTTATTTCTTTCTGTAAAACAAGGTGGAATGCACAAAGATCAAGATCTGGAGGCAACAAGCAGTCTATCACGGGAGGTTCTGCTGCACCGTGGCTGGATTGCCTGCCAACTTCAAATGCAACTATGCGCTCCCTCGACAGCTGCTGATATTTGAGCGTGAGCAGATCCTGAATATTGGCAGAGCCTGTTCTGCTCAGGGCCTTAAATACCAGGCTCGCTATATTAAATTCAGTCTGCAACTCTACAAGCATCCAGTGTAAAGAAACCACACCAGGACAGCTTCAAAATCATATACCACAATAGGCGCCATTCTAACAAAAGAAAAACAAAGATTAAATAATTTCCCCTGTATCAGTACCTTTCCTTAGTGCCATGTTCTGCCGCACCCAGGCTGCAGCACTTGCGTTACGTGGAACGGGGAGATCGAATGTGATGTGACAACATTAGGCCCTCTGCACCCTTGCCTGAGCAGAGCAGCCCTCTTCGAACTGGTGCCCTCCAGTTCTTTTATACTGCCGCTTCAACATTCCTCACCATCGGCTATGCTGCCTGGAACTGATGGGAGCTGAAGTTTGCATTATCTGGAAGGCAGTGGGTTGGGAAGCTAGGGAAGCCCTAGACAGCCAGCGTGGCTTAGTGGTTAGAGTACTGCACTGGGAGTCCAGAAACCCAGGTTTAGTCCGCACTCAGCCATGGCTCTCGTTCAGTGACTCTGGGCCAGCCACTGCCTCCCAGCCCCACCTACCCCACAGGGTGTCACGATGATAAAATGGAGAGGAGGAGGGCTGTATAAGCCCCCTTGGGTTGCCGGCAAGGAGGAAACAGGTAGCATATCAGGCTTGTTATCATCATCCATTATGCCAGCCTTCCCCAGACTGGTGTGCTGTGTGGAACAGCTCTCTTCATTCCCCACCAGACCGTGCTGGCTCAGGATTATGGGAGCTGTAGTGCAATTCATCTGAAGGACACCCGGGGGAGAGGCTGCCATTTGGGTGCTTTCCGATGGAAGGCTTTTTCATGTGACAGGCATGCTCAACCAAGCAGCAGACAAGCAGCAGCATGGACCATCTGCTGATGGTCCAGATGGATTCGCAAGAGCAGCAGGGGCAGCCAGGTTCAAATAGCCAGTCTCAGAGCTAATGAGTCGTCCTTACTCCAGAGTACCTATTTTGCTTACTTCCAGTTTAGTACTGCAGTGCTGCTGGGAAAGTCGCTTCCTGAATGTCTCCTTTTGGACTGCAAAGGTTGCAGTAATTCATCTAATCCCTATTGCAGGGTAGCACTTTGGATCAGTAACTCCAGCATGTAACCTTCTGAATGTGACTGAACTGCAACTCCATCAGCTCCATCCAGCACAGCCAATGGTATGGGATGATGGAAGCTGGAGTCCAAAAATATCTGGGGAGCCACACATCCTCCATCTGGCTGTAAGGGATTCTTCCACATGCATCTTTTCCTTTGCTTGTGTTCACTTGCTAGGACAGGAATGCTCACCCTGAAGGCCAAACTAGACATTCTGTAGGGGATGGAAACCCTAGTGCCAACATCATTTTCATAGCAGCAGTGGGCGCCCCACCTTGGCCCAAGGTTCCAGTGAGAGAGGGTCAAAAGTTTCTCTCCACACCATGGCCCCAGTCTAATCCAGGGATGCTCTGAACAGAACCAAATTACCCATCTTTGCGGTCCCACATGACTTCCAGCCAAGCCATCCACCTGGACGTGGCCAGCCACAGTGGCGCTGCAGCATCCTGGGCACTCCCCCAGACTTCGCCATCAGTCTCTCACATTGAACCACTGGGTTATGTATTGCTTCCCGGCAGGGCTGCTAACACAGGCCTGCAAGGCGCCTTCCTCCAGCAAATGAGAGGATGAGAAAAACACAGCACTCGTTTGCTCTGCCCGAATTCAATACAGGGCAGGGCTTGTTCAGAGTCACAACCATGGGGCTAGCGAAAACTCCAGACCGAACCAACTGTTGGCCTCATTCTCTAAAAGAGATACCACATCTGAAAGCAGAGGCCCAGATGAATGAGAGTTTCAGCTTTTGAGAAGGTGGCTCAGAGGAATATAAAAATTAACTGTGACATTTAGTCAGTCGGTGACCTGTTATCCGTGTCTGCCTGCGTTAGAGTCTCCTGACACAACACATTTAGCTTTAACAGTAACCAAAGCAGTGGTAGTGCTATAAATGATAAAATACCTGAATGCTGCTTTTAAATAAAAAGCAAAGGTAGCCATGCTGGCCCTAATAAAATGGTAGTATAATACTTTTTTTTGGGATATAATACTTTTATGTGCTAGGTGTGAGATCTCCAGATCTCTGGCTTTACCTGATATGAATTTTGACATTTTAAAAAAAGCAGAGCCTAATTCAAATGGATTATTATATAATCCTCACTAAATATATATGTCATAATTTTGTAATCCTATTATTGTTTTCATTATATTACAGTGCATATCTCTTGATAAGGGATGAATTCATTTAAGAACCTTTTATTGGGATGTATACCTTCCAGACTGAACATGGACTCACACCCAACCATGCTGAAAGTCCATAAATTTCCAAGCTCACAAAAAAAAAAAAAAGGAGTGTTCTATAGCATGTGTCCATTTGAAAAAATGGCATGAAAATGTGTACTTTTGAAAAATGTGCACAAATCTGTTGAAACAATGGGAGGAGACTATGTAAATTTTAAAAGCATACACAAACTGATACATGAATTGGAAAAATGCCAGAAAATTCACACAGCTTTTCATGCAAAATGTTTAAAAGCTCACAATCCGACATATACACAGGTCAGAATGAGCTTCCTGATGGAACATGGAGAACTTGAGATAACTTGAGCTTTGGTGAAGTGCACATCTTTACTCTTGATGTACAAGCATGTAGGAATAAACTGTAAGAAAACAACTTATTGGAAAGAATGCAAAGATTACACTAGTTGCTAAGAGAAACAAAACAACTGTGTGAGGCAAAAGGCATTGCTGCTGGTGTATTGGGGTATATTTCTCCGAATTCTTGCTGCAGGCTGTTGCACTGTTATAGCATGCAGGCATCTCAATCTAAGTCAAGAGTCTGGGGTCCTGCTGGCACATTAGGAAGTGGGCCTGGAGCTGATACATTTTGGCACCAGATCAAAACTGTTTTATTTGCCTGGTATTTTAATTACCAGATATAATCACTTGATTTGTATGCTGGTTTTCATTCGTAGGCATATTGTGGTTTAGTTATTATTTTGTGTTATGTATTATTATGTGTTAACTATTGGCATTATGTTGTATTTTGATGGATGGTTAGATGTTTTATTGATATCAAATAGGTATACTATATTTGGTTTCACATGGCTTTTATCTTGTACTCCATTCTGAGAGCTTTGCTAATTGAATGGTTTATATAACCAGTGAAAGCAGGACCCAGCACAGGACCAGATGGACCAGAGTGGCCTAAGCTTTCCTTTCCTGCTCTGTGGCCAGGTCCCCCCACTCTGCAGCAATAACTATAACGCTCAGCGCATGATACGTGGGTGCCCAGGCATCAACAGCTCATCCCACTAATATCTAGTCATGTGCAGAAGAGCAATAGTGCTTGTATGGGTATAAAATAGATTCCTGTCTCTGTATACAAGGCTAGGCAAGGTCCAGATCTACCATCCTGATTTCATGAACTCTACGCAGCAAAGTTATGCAATGATTTTATGCATCAAAGCTTCATGAAAACCACATGCCCCGCTCCTTCGCTCTCTGGAATTTTAGCTGAATCATGGTCCTGGATTGTCCTCTAAAGACAGTAGCTGAGGGTTTCAATTCAAAGGGACCTGGGATCCCTTTAATTTCAGTCCTAATGCTCTTCATGTGCAGTCTTTCTTTAATGTATATTGGCTACTAGTCATACAGTCTACCTGCATTCCCAAAAGTTGGCTAAAGATAATTAATTAACTGCTTTTTGCTGAAGGAAGGACTCATAGTAAATGTTATCGACATATAAACAAGCCTGCAAGCCAGAATTATTCTCCCATTCTCTTGCCAGCTTTATGTACACCACCCACCAAACAACAATGCCATTCTAGATATATTTCCTTGGAATTACACCCCCCCAGGTAAGTGTATATACAATTGGCTCCACAGGGAACTTAAGAGTGCAACAGTCTCTCATTACTCTAAATTGGTCATTGTGTCTGCATGGACATGATGATAAATACGAAGCAGCTACTGCTGCATAAACATAGCGCAGTGCCGTTTGCAAAGGGGAGCCTAATAAAAGGGGTGGCGCATGGCCCTCTTGCAGCTCTCTTGTTCAAGGTGGCCCTCTCCGAAGCGTTCAGGCCAGTTTGCATGTCATAATAAGCCATGCTGAAAATAAGCCCCAGTGGGGTGCTCCGTTGCTCGCTAGACTCTTGCTAACCTGTTGTTCCTAACGGAAAACAGGCAGGCAACAAGCCACTCTGTACAGAACCCTCCGTGCTTTCGCTTGTCTGGCGCAGGGCTCTTAATGGGCCCAGCAGACGATTGGGCACACGGTGGCTCCAAAGCCATCCCCCCCCCCCAGGCAGTCTTACTGCAGGCACCCCGACGGGCACTGCGAGAGCAGCAAGCGTTCCCCCTGCCCTACCACCGCTCTTTTGGGTGATGGAGAGCAGTGCTGGTGGCCTCATCACGGTTGGTCACTGCTGCGTGCACAGGGTGACGACAGACCGGGGCACCGCTCCCCACTCTGGCCGGCCGGCCAGCGAAGAGGAGGGCTCTTGCTGGCAGGTGGGGATGAGCCACATTTACTCAACCGCTTGCTGGCGAGACCAGGCACCGCATGCCCCGTCTCCACCCGATGCAGTGGCCACCAAGCAACCGCTGCGCTGGCCATGAATGGGACAGGACACCCTGACCCACACAACATGCCCCATCCCTACCAGCAGGGGCAAGAGGGGCCACCATGGCCACAACCCCTTTCGGAGTAGGCCTGCATGCCTGCTCCCCTGGCAGTCACAAGAGCTTGTGAATGGAGAGCCAGCGTGCTATAAAGGTTAAGAGTGTGTGAATGGGACCCAGGAGATCTGGGTTCCAGTCCCCACTCAGCCATGGAGCTCACTGGGTGACTTGGGGACAGCCCCAGGTTGCTATTGTGAGACTAAGATCGAGAGGAGGAGGAACACTTATGTAAGCCACTTTGAGTTCCTTTGAAGGGAAAAAGTGGTGTGTGTGTGTGTGTGTGTGTGTGTGTGTGTGTTTTAAAGTGTGCAGAAGTAGGACCAGGTGATGTCCATCCCAGCAAAGCAGGGTTGTCAAGAAATCCCTCTCTCCTGGGATCAGGCTGCCCCAGGCCAGGGGAAAGTGGGGAACACGCCCATAGCTCATCCTCTGCCAAACCTGTGGCATGAGCCACCAGGCAGAGGCTGTAGAGAAGAGTGGATTGCTCCAGGAAGCCCCTGGACCAGTCTCTGCCCTGCCAGCCCATGAACTGCCATGCACTTCCTCCAGAGGAGCCTGATGACAGCACAAAGCCCTGCTTCCCAGGAGCCACTTGGCCAGAGCACAAGCCTTTCTACCACCCTTGCAAACCAGCTGTTCAGGGTCTGAGGTTCCCTTGGGCTTGCTGTATTGTGTGGAAGCCCATCAACAAGCCATGGCTTCACAAACAAGCCACCGCTCAACAAGCCCAAGTAGCACACTAAGCCACCATGTCTTTTGTGAACCCAGCCAGCCAGGTTCTCTGCCATGGTGTGCTTTCCCTCCGTCATTCTCTTCCTTCTTCTCCTTCTCTGACACCTGCAACTGCTTTTTTCTGAGCAATAAGAACATAAACCACCACCAACCCCAAACATTTCCTTTTCTAAAGCTACTGGCTTCACTTCAGTTCTTCAAAATGAAGCCTCTCAGCTGCACCACACAGCCAGGGACAAGCTGCCCCCTGTTAAGGACCGTCATGATTCAGGAGGGTGGGTGAAACTTTCCTTCTTTCCTGTTTTCTTGCTGAAATTCCTCTTGCCTCCCACCATGTGCTTTGAGATTTTCTCTCCCTTTATATTCCTGTCACTACAGGGGGGATTTTGGCAAGAAAACAGGAGGTAGGGCGGTAATTGATTTAAGTCAGTCACACACATTCACATAACTTTTTTAGAAAGTTGAACATCTTGCACTGCGGGGGGACCAGCCACTGTCAAATGGAGCACTGAACTGGAGGAAGGAGGGGGGG
>NW_025336479.1:13772373-13796588 GCF_004798865.1 Varanus komodoensis | reverse complement strand
TATATATATATATATATATATATATATATATATATATATGGTAAAATACAATTGCCAAAGGATTTTGAACAAGTATAACTAATACCTTCACACAAATTTCAAAGAGAGCAGATATGTTCATCTTTCTTTCATTCGATATCCTAAGGAAGCTCAGGGAAAAAAGGGAATTATTGTTCTGTAGGCCAACAATTTTTCCAATCCAGGAGCTGTTCTTTTCATAAGAGGAGATTCTTTTCCTCCCTTGCATCTGGAATTAGGTACAAAACAGTGTTAGAGGAGATGGAGAAGAAGCAGGCATAGCAAATAGCAACTTGGTAACAGTCTCCGGCTGAGACTGGATGGAGGCAGAGCCTTGGAAAGAGGGGTGAGGTGACCAAGCACTTCTCTAGGGATATTCTGCTTGCTGTACAAATGCATGTTTGCTCGCACTACATTCTTTCAGGGTCTTTCTTAATAAAGCATACACTGGACCTGACACCAACTTGCATGCTTGCTTATTCTGAATGCAGTATCACCCAAACCATCTGTACTTATCCCTGGCTGTGCAGAGTGCCTATAAAAAAAGTGTTAGATGACAAAGCAGTAGCACAGAAGCAGAACAGATACAATCAGAGGTGGCCAAAATATTAGATCTCTGATCTCTCTGAAGGTTTTGGAATGGCAGTTTCATAAATCGATGGAATTGCTCCATTCATCATTTACAAAATTCATCATAGTGAATGAATCCTGGAAGACCTGGAGTCAGTTAAAATAGTTCAGGTGGAGACATGCATTTTGATTTAGTAGGAAGCAGGGGAGAAAAATATGAATCCATGCCTCTGGCCAGAGAGTCATGTCCATAAGTCAATGTAGCCCCTGAAGATCCTCCCATGTCCCAAGCTCAGACTCCTCCCTTTTTTGCCAGTAAGGAAGGAAGAGAATGGCTGAGGGCCAGCAGAAAGCCAGGGAGAAATGGACAGAAGAAAGAAGGGTGCTGACATTAGATGAGATTGCCACTTACTACTTGCTCCTTCTGAATATTGGGCACGCGTTCAGGCAGATCAGAATTCCTCATCTCTGTGATGAAGTTATTTCCAGCCCTAGGAGAGCCAGGAGAGAGGCAGAGAGTGGAGATGGAAGGCCATCTCAAGACATTCTGAGCTCTGCTGTGCAGCTTCTTCTATTGGCCCCCATGGACCTTATTAAAAACTTTTTTCCTTTCAGTTCTTCTTCAGGTTTGCTCATTAGAAGTGTGTAATTGGCAATGGGATTTCTCCATTTCTTTCCTTCAGTCCTTTCCTCAGCTTGCGAGAACTGCCAAGGAAGTTGGTGTCTACCACACCCTGTTCATGAACTATGGGGTCATGGGGGCTGCCAGGTGTCTACTGTGGATAACAATGAAGAACTGCCTCCACTTCCACCTTTGTGTTTTTCTTGGTTGCATTATTTGATGGCTCATGTGTGTATATTTAATTTTTGCTTTTAATGCATGTTTGAGTATTGCTCTGTTTTTCATTGATTTATTAGCTTTACATTCCACTTTTTCTGACAAATAACCCAAAATGGCTTCTTACATCCTCTTCCTGCTCCCCATTTTATTCCCACAAAACAACCCTGTGGGGTTGGTTGGGTTGAAAGTCTGCGACTGGTCCAAAGTCACCGAGTTGGCTTCATGGCTGAGTGGGGACTAGGACCCAGATCTCCTGAGTCCCAGTCCTACATTCTTAACCACTACACTGCACTGGCTCTTCACAGCTTTGGAAGAGGGGGGGTCACTGATGACATGGGAAAAGCCTGCTCTGTTTTTTTATTATTATTATTATTATTATTATTATTATTATTATTATTATAACATTTCTATGCCGCCCCTTGCCGAAACCTCGGGGCGGCTTACAACATGATAAAATACATTGAAATACAATAGTACATAATAAATTACCATTAAATACAAAAATACAAAAAATACATTGACTTACAAATATAAAATTAAAATTATCAGTATAAAATAAAAATATAGGAGGAGAAAGAGAAGGAAGAAGAAGTTGTCCTGGCCTTCGTATCATCTCCTTGACTTACCAGCCCAAGGGTGTCCATCACTTTTTCTGGTCCTCTGGCAAGTCTACTCTGAAAAAGTTCCACAGGTGTGCACCCCTGGGCTCTTCCTTGAGTTTCACTCTGAAGTGAAGCTCTGTTCTGAGCTGCCTTGACACACAACAAGCACAAAACAAATGTTCAAGTGGCAAAAGATTTGCAAATGTGTTCCTTATATAATGCAGGCCTTTATTGTGGGAAAGAATTCATTAGGAAGGGCCTTGGCAAACCTCTCGACACCCTGCATGAAACCAGTGGGAGTGCCACTGTCTTTATGACCTCTCCAGTGACTGAAGGAGAGGCTTTGAGTTTTATCACAAAGCAAGAGAGACTGGCTGAGAATTGATAGAATGCCTTCTACTGGGAGGGCTCCAGCTTTAAGGAATCAATTAACTATTGAAATATGCCTTAGGCCAATTAACCTAGTATCTATACTCTAAAAACACAATACAGCATATGTTGTTCTTACACTATAGGTTCTGTAGCAGTTTATTGATTATAGTATATTGTCATGGATTACAGTAAATCAGCCAATGAGTTTTCTTTGAAACATTAGATATGATAAATAGGTTGCAAATAAATAAAATAATGTCTTGGACATTATTGGACCAAATTATATATCTGTGTAATTAATTTCTTAGAAGCCTTGTGCTGTAATTATGTTGGCATAGCAGATAATCAAGTTCTTTTTAAAGCACCCACACACATGCAAGGAACTCAAACATTAACAGATTAACGGCACCAAGAGTCCAAGCTTTGGAAAAGCCAGGCATGGGCCATGACATGTAGTTAAATGGGCCTAGGAAGGGAGCTGGAGAGCTGTATATAAGTGGAGATGTGGCCAGGAGACAGAGGAAATGGGCAAGGATCGAAAGTTGGAGGAGCTTTTATGATGTAATGCCAAGAGAGATCTTTCATTTTAGGCTTCACCATCCCCAAGAAGCTTGGAGTTACATGAACAACCTTCCTCTCCTTTCTATCCTTAAGCCAGCCCTGTGAGACATGCTAGGCCGAGACAAAGAGAATCTCCAGCTTGTTCTTGGTCCAGTGTCAACATTATCAGCTCTGGTTCTACCACCAGAACTGACCAAGAAAACACATGTTACATGAATCTTGCAGCATGTAGCTCAGGGTTAGCTTCTGGTTTGCTGTAATGTAGGTGCATATAGACCCAATTATGGACGGGGGCTACTGTGCTGTCCACCGTTTGCTTCCTGAAAATGCCCCCATTTAAATCCATGAAAGTTTATCTTTGCTTTAGTTGCCCCCACCCTTGGGAAGGAGGATTTGGGCAAGCAGACAGTTGTAGGAGAGGTTTAATCCTCTTTCGCCTGAGTGCAGTATGACCTGAATTGGAGCCATATTTGTCTACTCTAGAGGAAATAAAAAGATAACTTTGAGCTGCACACTCCTCGATTAGCATAATGCATAGATTGGCTCTGAGTATTTGTTTTTAGATATGCTCTGGAAATCGAAAGCGCGTCACTGTAGGAGGCAAGATGGGATACAGATGGAGAAGGCAGAGGGAGTAGCCCATGCAGAGGATGCAGTGACATAGTCTGCCACTAGGTGGCACTGGACTTTGCCAGATCTTGGTAGAGTGAGTTGCTTCTTGTTTTGTTGCTGCTTTGTTCTTGTTGGGAAAAGACAACAAAGTTCTCATCTAGCCTCTTGCCTAGTGTAAGCCTTCCCTAACACAGCCTGGTGCAAGTCTTTAGATCCTGGGAGAGCAGATGGGAAATGAATATCCAAAACTTCATATCCAGTTTTGAGGGCATGTTTGATAAATCACAGTTGTGAGTAAAACCAGATGAGTCACTATTTTAGCTGTCATTTTTATTTACTAGTGGAGACATGAAATGAGCACCAAGTCCACCATTTCTGAGAAATGAACAGTCTTTTTTATGGGAAAGCACCTCAACGCAAGGCAGCATGACATTTGACACATTCCACCCAACCATCTCTTATTGCATTAATATCTGTCAAGATACGTTCAAACATATGCATCATATGAACAGTCAGGATGATAGTCTAATCATTCAATTAGCTCAAACTCACATAAGCTGAGCCCAACAAGGAGAATTGCATAAAAGTGGTTAATGCAAAACAAGATTGTCTTGTGCCAAGGTGAATTAAAATAGGATGATTTGGACATGTAGTAACCAGAAATAATACACATTTTAAATATGTTTCTTACAGTGAGGCCAGAATTGGAACGTACTAAAATATGTATCCCAGAAACCTATTTATTGGCTAACTAAGCTAGTGAGCCCAACTTGATGACAATTGCGTAACAGAAAAAAGAGGGGAAAGGTGGTACAGTCTGAAGTATATTTCACCTAAAGAAGCAAGCAAGGACACTGAGTAACAACCCTGATGGTCTGCATAAATTTTAACACTTTCCTGCATGCCAGGAAGTTTCCAGAACTAAAGTCAAATGCGAGGTAAATCTGACACCATGTCACCTATGCATTTTCAACCACAATCTATCTAAATTGTTCCATGTTTGTACAAATCACAATGGTGTGAGATACCTTTAAACACATTTTTACATTTGGAGATAGTTACTTTCTATCTTTCATTATATCTCCATTGGCCCAAATTTCTTCTTAGAAAAATATGTGCTATCTCAGTAATATCTTGGATGAAATTGAATTGTATCTCAATTGCATTTTGAGATATCTGCTTATTGAATATAAAATTATGATATATCTATTGAAATTCCACACACACACACATATATTATATATAGATAGAATATAAGACTGCTGTCTTATGGTTGTTGGTTGTTATATTGCTTGTTTTATAATATTTTATGAGTACATGGTTTATACTGTTTTTATTAGTATTTTGTGAATTGTATTTATGATCTTAATAATTGTAAACCGCCCAGATAGGCAGTGGGTTATAGGTGTGCTGTATAAATTAAATAAATAAATAAAATATCAGCAATACTAACATTTTCCATGCTTTGTCCACGCTTTGTGGGCTGTAACACAAATCGTCCACTGCTAGTTAAGAAAGACAATGCTATTTGTTATATGATAATGCACCAAAGTAAGACTAGCTTGGATCTCATATAGGGACGTAATTTGGAGAGACAGGTTTGAGTACAGTAAACAAAAGCTCCTTGGAACTATGCATTGTGAAGCACAGAAGAGGAAAGGCTACTCTTGACTTTGCCCAGAGAAACATACAGGAATTAGTTCAGAAAGGAAGTGTGGCTGAGCCACAATAGATTGGGCATAGTATAATCAAATTTGACATCTTCTGTGCAGTAATACTCAGAGGTAGCAGCTTGACATGAGACTTTAATAGTGAGAGATTTGCTACTGCTGTTGCTGCTGCTGCTTCTCCTCTTCCTTCTTTTTAAAAGATGGCAGATTGTTGTCCCTCACCCCAAAAAAGGACCTGATGCTATTAAAAGTGGGGAATAAGGATCTATAGAAAACACATAGTTCCTTGTATATCAAGTAATTCATAAACACCCAGTAACGTTATGGACTGGTTTTTAAGTAAACCCTGGTATGCTCAGTCAGACTCACCTGAGCATCAGATCCAAGATGTGGAGGAAATGATTAACAAGAGAATTTGAGTTTTGACAGAAAATGTTGAAGAATGTACATGGTTGCTGTGACCCATAGCTAAGAGTTTCAAAGTGTTTTTGCTGATAATCATGAGATGCGTGTCCAGAAATGTCAATTATCATTTTTCAAATCAGCAATGCATATATTTCTTCTGTTCCAAAAGAAGAAGGTAAGTATCCTTTGTCACGTTACTTAAATTAAGCTAATGAATAAAGTCATGTCTGTAATTTAACTGTTAACCAATCAGGATAAAGAAGGCATGCCAAAAGTGTATAGAGTGTTAGAACAATTCTATGTTATTATCGCTTAATTCATGCATGCAAAATTATAAAGCTTTCAATTGGTCCTCCATAACTGAACTGGGGACAAGGCTTCAATCTCTCCTGTGACAATTTTTGGAAGTCCCACAACAAAGCCTTTAAGGGAGCATTCCCATACGTGTTTAGACATAAAAAAACCCCCCTTACAACTCCCAGCAGCTATACTGGCTGGGGAATCCTGGGAACTATTGGGCTTTTTTTCTCTCTAAACAGGCATGGGTTTGTGAACTGGATTACCTCAGATCAACCACTGCTCCGCATCCAGTTCAAACCCTTCTCAGCCCCTGTATTTGCTGTTCTTTGGCCAGTGGAGGCTGGTGGCTACAAAGTCAGCGGGGTGGTGCTTTAACTCCAGGGCTGAATGTGGCCCTCTAAGGAGCTGTCCATGGTGCTTAATTTCCTTAATAGCTCCAGCACCAGCGATAGCCTCTTTAGAATTTAGACTTAGACCTGGAGTAGATATCCCACCCCTTTGTCATTGGAACCACCTGCCTCAACTCACTCTCGCCCTTAATTCTGACACCTGTTCTGCCAGTTCTGAATCACCAGCTTGGTAACTATTGGGCTGAAACTGAACTACCAACACTGCTGGCCGAATGTAACTTGGCCTCTCTTCTTCCTTGCTGCAGACCCCCCCCCCCAGATCTGCTCCAGAGGGTCCCCCAAACCTCTAGAACAGATATGAAGGTGCATGGAAGGAGGGAGCTGAAGAGCTCCTCTACTCTGCCAGCAGGATGGATTTCAGTGGCAGAAGGATGATCCTAGATCAAACCCATAGCATGTACTTAAGCAGCGGGTAGATGGTGTGGAAAAGCAGAGCTCTGCATACTTTGGACAGCTGTCCCTTTCCAGACCCAGTCCCCATCTTGATAAATGTGGATAAAAGAAGGTGACCCATAATGTATCTGACCACTACTCCATCTAGGCCAACATGGCTGGCAGCTGCTCTCCAAAGCCTTGACCAAAAGTCTTTTTCAGTCCTGCTTTTTCAGATTCCAAGGACTAAACAGGTGACCTGATGCGGAATAAGGGCTGTGCTACAGAACTGATCCTAATATGCAATTAGAGAAAATACATAAAGCACTGAGCAGCAAAGGCAAATAAGTGCAGCAAGGAAATGAACTGTGACTAGACAGGCATATTATCCCAAACTTACCTTTTATAAATGGAAATCCAGCCCAAGATGAACAAAAGGTGAACAAACAGTAGCTCAGAACTTAGAACAGGATTTAATTTGAACACACAAATTGCTCGACATGCATCAGCATCAGAAGCAAGGCAATCACATTTCTCAAACTAGGTAGGTAAAGCACTGACTGGAGAAGCTCATCAAGGTCTCAGAATCCAGATTCTTATTTACCGAATAATTTCAACAATGCCTGAGGCTGCAGTCCATTGTCCACTTTCTTGGCAATAAGCCATTTGGAACTCGGTCCTATGCCCTTCTGAGGAGATGTGTGAAAGACAGTCACATAAGGGGCAGATAACCTTAACTTTTTTCTTTTACTATTGCATAGCACATAAGCAAAATGGGATTTACAAAAAGAAATGGGCATGTCGTGAGCGGGGCCGGCTGGAGCCGGAGGTCAGACTAGATGGTCTGGGAGGCCCCTTCTGACTCGCTCTGTTTCTGTGTTTCTAAATCTGGATTTTGAGACTTCAATTGCTAATTATAAGGGTTTACACTGATAATAGGAGTTCTGGCTCTTCCAGCAGCAGAACTCTAGCTATGTCTACTCAGAAGTAAGTGCAGCTGAGTCAAATGGGCCTTAATCCCTAGGTAAGCTTTTATATAAAAAGAGGGGGGGGGGAGGAGTGTGGAAATGATAATTACCAAATGTACTCCCGTATTCAAATATTTTAAATTCATTCTCCTAAATGTATCTTGGCAAGCAAGTGCAGCAGAAAAGAGGAAGGCATTATCCACTATGTAATACCCCCTACTTTCTGTACCATATGCCTTCTAAATATGCATCTCTAAGCCTTTTTTCCTATTCAAAGGCACAATACATTCTAATAACATATGACAACCTGTTCTGTTGCATTTCAATAATAATGGATTTTTGAGATGGACTCAAATATTTTCCAGTGGATTTTATTAGAAGTGAGTTGCCCATAGATCAATCATGCAACTAAATAATCATTTTAAAACTGCAAAGAGTGCTGATGCTTGATTGTTCTAGGCAATTATGTATATTGTCATTAAAAGTTCCCAATGGGAGCCCTTAGTTGAGTAAAGTTTAGATTCATTCACTCTTAGTCCAAAAACTTCTTAAATGTAATGGTGGAATGCGGTGGCTAAACATAATGGCTGTTAACTAAAGATAAATAAAATAAAATAAAATACCACAACAGACAATGGACCAAAGGAAAAGCTTGAAGGATGAACAATATGCACACACAAACACATGTTACAATTAACAAATTTATCAAGTGGGCAGTTTGTGTGATTGTGTAACCATGATTCCAACAAATGAAAATAAATAAAAGACCATACAGAAACCTTGTCTAGAGGTAGGTAGAGAGGCTGAAGACATATGAGTTTTGAGCAGCCCTCAGAAGGAAGCCATTTCCATGGCCTCAGCATGACGTGGAGAAGGGGAGCAAGGGGCAAGCCTCTCTTCTCCCCCGTGTTGCGTTCCAGCCATGCTGGGCCTGATGTGTGCCATTTATTTAACTGGCCTTAAAGTGCAGTAGTATGAATTGCACTCACCTTGGGTGGGAGGAAGATTGGAGTTGATTTTCATCCCTCTATCCTCCTTTGAAGCGAATTTCATGTGGAGGATGTGCTGGTGGGGCTGGCCAGGGCCAGAGAGGATCTCTCCCCTGCCACCAGAAGACCCCCTTTTCCTCCCTCCAAGGCTGTTTTGGTAGCTTCAAAGCAGCAGGCACAGTTTTTTCTGTGGCAGCTGCACAGGTAGAGAAGCAGTGCATCAGGACTCAGAGTCCTCCTGCTCTGCTGAGGATGTTGTGGTGTTTTTGGCCTCAGGAGGGGGACTCTGATCAATCTTACTGCCCCTACGATCTGTCCCAGGGACCATAGGATGGGTTTTGTAGCTTCCATCCAGTCTTCATTTTGAAGCCAGGAGTACAAGTTGTGCCAAACCATTATCAGATCATCCTTTCAGGACGTTTCATCCAATATAGTATGCAACAGTGCATGAACTGCTTAAAATTATTGCCCCATTCTTAAATTTGGAGCCTAACCTGGGAAACTCAGGAGGATCCCGTGCCCACAGCATGTTTCTGACTTCTGATAACCAACTAGGAAATAAGGACCTTTGGATGCCTCTTATTCCAAAATCACCCTGCCCAAAAGGGTTCAGCAGGCAGTTTAGGTAGCAACTCAGTGCAGGGCATGAAGGGACTTCTCTGAGAAAGTTTCCCTCTGCAGTTAATGCTATCACACCAATCCAGCAGCTCCTGGCAGCTGAATTATGGGACGGGAAGGGCAGGGAAGGGCAGAGAAGAAGCTTCTGTTTGTGGGCTACAGAGTGCTGATGTGCTTTCACAGGTAAATGACAGTAATACCTGCTATACTAAGTAGAATCTATTAACATCCGCCACAAACAATCTAGAAAAGGTAGGAATTGCATACGCTAAGAAGCTTTTTGTATTTAGTAGGCTCAATGTAAATCTTTTTGGCAAATTAAAGGCTAAGTCATGAAAGAGTCCATTGAAAGGACTCTGGGAAAAAAAAAAAACACTGTTTTCTGTGAAAGTAATTTTGTATGTAAATTAATACTTTTACAAGACCAATTTGACTTTTTAATTCACATTTTATCCTCTACAACAAATGCTTTATACATGCCACGAAAGTGCATCTCCAATATATTGCTGGAGATACACAGAATGGAGCAATCATTTTTACCTAATGGAATAGTTTCTAATAGCTTTAAGGTGCAATCCTGTGCAAGCATAGACGTAAAAAGGGCATACTGCTTCCAGCTTCCATAGGATTGCACCCTTGGTGGACCGATGCTTTGCTTGTTCTAACTTGGGAATGCGCTTTATTTCCCAAGCGTATGCACACTTTTGAAATATTCCTTTGACAGCAGTCTGCTGCCTGCGGTGCAAAGCAGTGTAGGATATCTGTCCATCTAGCCATCTCAAGGTGAAAGGTGCAGAGGAAGTGAGGACCACAGACGGAAGCAGAAAGAATTGTAGAAAGTACCTTTTCTTTACAGGAATCTAGCAATAGGGGTGACCTAGCTGTGGTAGGGGTGCTAGTCCTTCCACAATTTCTCTGGTTGCACCTACTGTGAGAAAGAAGAATTTACTGAGTAGAATTTGCTGTTGGTTCAATGTATCAGTGACAAGACAGCAAAACTGAGGCACAGCGGAAGCTGAAGAGAGAGCCTCATTACTTTTTGCAAAATGTGTGGGGAGAAGATGACCAAGTCTCCCATCTGTATTTAATCCCTTACCTCAAGTTTCAAAGCAAGAACACAGGAATTCTCATCCATGCCACTTATTTCCCTCCCTTCTTTCAAGAATGACAACATCTTGGGATACACAAACTGACAGCCATCACAGGAATTGTGCTGCTGCTCATAAATGATTTCATGAGCACTGTTCAACAGGGGCTTGTGATACCTGGGCGAGCCACTGTCTTCATGGAGTTATGATGGCAATGGAATGGACAGGATGAATGGAGGAAAAAGAATGCAGGTTTTCTAAGAGGAAAGGGAAAAATGCAGCTTGAGTACACAAAAGGTGATTTCTCAGCCATTTAACTCAGTGCTATAACTTAGAAGTTTCCCTATTGGTGGGATTTTCTTGAAATAGTTGAGCTTACCAGGTGCATTATATGAATACCATTTCACAATCCTCACACAATGCTACAAAACTGGTAAAGTGTGGTAAAATCTTCTGCTCGGTCTTCTGGTTGATTAATATAAATTTAGATAGTCTAGACCAGAAAATCACAACCAAAATTGGGTGGGGTGGGCAGATGACCCCTCACTAGTCTTGTGTTGACTGAATGACATCTAAAGGGGATGTCATTTTGTCCTTGGCAGAGTGGATCTTCCACCTGGCATGTCCACTAGGATCTAGCTGAGGACACCCCCCCCCCCCCGCACACACAGCAAAGCCAATTTTCCTGCCTTCATCTCCTCCACTGGGAGAAGGAACTGTGCAGAGGGAAGCTCTCAGATCATCTCTGGTAGCAGACTGCAGATTGAAGGGCTATTCTTCTCCTTCCTCCTTCCAAAGCCTCTGGTAGCCTCCAGGTTAAGGGGCAGGATAAGTCAGATGAGCTACCTCCATGGGTAAAGGTTGTCTATGTATATTCTAGACTAAGGTCCAAATGTATGTGGTAATCATGTGTCTCTGAAATATACCACAGTCAGTTCTCTAACTACAATAGCTCCAGACATGAATCAAATACATAATTAGATTCACTTTCAGAGTCCTGGCTGCTTTAGTCTCGTGGCTTTCACTCTGTTGTCTTCTGTTGGACTTAACCAAGACCCACAGTATCTGTTTATGTAATTCTTGCATTCTCATTTTCTGGGTGATCTGCTCATATCATTGTTCCTTTCTGCTCCTGCTCCTGAAAGTCTTGTAGGAAACCTATAAGCAAAAGTGGACCTCTAGATAAGGCAGGGAGAACCTTTTTCTGTGGATCTGTGAAAAATGCCATATAAAAACCACACTTTCACTAAAAAGGAATATATTTATTTTTGTGTTTTAACTTTATGTTTACATTTTACAAACATTTCAACTTAAGGTTATAATTTAATGTTTGTATTTTAACTTAATGTATTTGTATTTTAACTTATTGTTGTAAGCCGCCCCAAGGCTTCGGTGAATGGGGCGGCATAAAAATGTCTTAATAAATAAATAAAAATAAATTTATTGGTTGGAAAATGAAGTTGGGAGAAAACATTTAAGGAACTGAGGGCGGATCCATTTGGAAAATGGCAAGAATGAACTGGACACCTGGTAACATAGAGCTCTTTATAACTAGCCACCTCAGGTCCCAAACAGGTGGGACATACTGTGAAAATAGCAGAAGCAGCAGCAGCAGCTTGTTGAAATGGCTTCTCTGGGGTGCTATTGGCTATTCTAGCATTACTGCCTCACAATATTATGTGACTGAATGATGGGATCCTGAGGTACTGAAAATGGTTAATCCTATTTTGGGGATATGGAATAATATCTGTACATCAAGAGAGATACATCATTCATCATTCATATAGAATGGGATGGCAGCTAGTGTCCCTCTGGATATTTTGGCCTACAATTCCTATCAGCTTTAGCTAGCATGGTCAATGGGACAGGATAAAGGGAGGCCAACGCAGCTGGAAGGTGACAGGCTATGTGCCAGGAATTAGAGTAACTGCATTAGGGGAGGAATGGAGTTTTCAAGGAGCCAGAAGTAAATTCATGTTGCTCCTTGGTAGCACCTTCCTAAGCTGTGTGATTGTGCCACTGATTGCTACAGTTTGGAAAGTGTGGGAACTGGTATTGCAACAAAAAGGAGAAGACATAAATCAAGCTGTGCCCTTCCACAATCCTCCTTTGCACTCCCTCTGCTGACCCCAGGCTACTCTTAAGGGACAGCACTGCCTAATGCCAGCCAGCTGAGCAAAGCTTCATCTGGAGTTATTCTAATTCATTGCCAGGGCTAAGGAGGAATTGCATTGTAAGAAGTATAGAACTGTTCCTGAAAAGCACACTATTGAGTTTCCTCACACTTGCTCCTTCCCTCTAACATAGAGTGGTAGTACTCCCCCCATACTCTGATGCCCTTACTTTTTTCCCTCTCTTGCAGCTACTTGGAGTGCAATATGGTCAGGACATGGAGGACTTGTATTAGATGGTATGGAGCACAAGGAAGAACTTTATATGGAGCTATGAGTTTCAACAGCTCATTTTGTTCTCCACTCGGTATTATGTCAGCCCATCCAATGTTTAGTTTTGTCTCCTGGATATGATGTAATTCAGCTGAAAAGGCTGTCCTACAAAATCTTCCTAGTGCACAATGTTGGCTTTGTAGGAGTTGCAGGCTGTTTTTCTGTCTAAACTTGCATGGGTTGCAGACTAATGCAAGTAGTGGGCAGTGCCCTGGATAGAGGTTTTCCCCTTCTTTTTAGGGATAATTATATTTCTTCCATCCCATTTTTTTATTTGATCTGTTCCACTCCCTCTTAATTCTGGCTTAACTAGGAGAAAACATTACATTTTTTGCCTTTGTTTTTGCTGTGTTCCCACTGCACCCTTCACTCTCCTTTCGTGGTGTGATTGGACACTGGATTGCACTGAGATTCATATTGTGCAGTGTTTTACTGATAAATGTGTGGATATGGATAAGACCTTGCAAAAAGCACCCTTGATATGATTTGATACAATTGCTGAAGACATTATAGAAACAGAATATTCATGCACTTATATAAATCACATCTACTTTTTTTTGCAATGTAGATCTACCTGAACTGCACACTCATAATGCAGAAGGTTAGGAGAAGACATGACATGAAGAAAACATGAAGTGAAAGAACTGATGGCTGCAATCAACTGGATAGTTCAATATTGTAGAAAAATCAACATTTAAAAATGGATCAATGGAAGTTTCTTAATGTATCAATTCTTGTTAAAAAAAAAGTACTTCAAACTTTCCAAATCTGTAGAAAAATCTGGATACAAAGAAGTTTGGAAGCATCAATACATTCACCCCCTGCTTCTTCTACATTTTTCTCCTAACAAAACTTGGAGACATGACTTTTTTTTTCCTTTCCACATAACGTGAACTTGACAGAATATAAGACTGCAACTGCTCAGCCTAAGGAGTTAAAGATGTTCACCTAAAACACATTCAGGCTTGGGGGGAGGTGGTTGCTCTATTACTTTTGATTTAGCTATAGATATAAAAACATTTTAAAAGGCTAGACTGATCCATTTGTTGTGCCGCAATAAATAACAGCATTTCGAAATGTGATTTATTTAGAGCAACTTACTTTGAGCAACCTATGAAAGTCTGCTGCTCAAAAATGCCCACGACTTTAGTCATCAGTCTGAGAATACAGCCAATCAAATTCCACCCGCCAGTAGTTTCCTAGGTAACCAGTAAAGATACTGACATGGACTGTACACAGTGAAAAGAAATGAACAATATCACACACACACACACACACACACACACCTTTCAGTGCTTCCCTCTTTTTCCTCCCAATTTGTTTTGATAGTATGTTGGAAAAGGTTAGGGTGGTATCGACATACAGAAATGATGTGCTATACAATTAAAAGACATAAGAAAACAGGGCCGTGAAATGAACTTGAATGAGGCCCCTTCATCTCTTCTCTCTGCAAAATGTAGCATTTCGATTAAACTTACGGCTGAATACTTTGTTCCTTACCAGTAAAGAAATAGCCTACATACGTAACAAGAGATGATAGATGCACAGATTGTTCTTCCTCTGTTACTATAGTTTCTCTGTTTCTTTTTGTAACATTTATGCCACAGGCCACTTGAAAAGGGGCTGTCCTTTAGCTTATTTTACTTGCAGTAAACTGCTATATACGTATACAAATATTTGGTGCCCCCTTCATTTTCAAGCCATTGATGTGTGTGCATGCAATTTTAAATTATAGTGGAAGAAACTACATGTCCCAGTTCATCAAAAGTCTCCCGTTAAATTGTCCTTTGAGTGGTTGACTAATAACTCTGGAGTAGATGTTAAATGTTACAGTACAATGTTACAGAACTGCATTGTATATTTCTATTAGCACCAAAGTCTAAAAATGTCACTGATTCTCTGAAGGAAAGCCCATTAAGCACTCAGAAAGGATGAGAGGGCTGCCTATTTAATGCTGCTGCTTTTCTACTGCCATAGACATGCATCATCATCCAGCTGTTATTCTGAAAGCACATGGATGCATTGTTTCCCAATGCCCAGATCACTTCAGATGTTAACAGTTCTAGTGACACACAAAGACACTGAGAAAGCCTCATTCACTTGTGCGCAAAGCATGGAGCACAAGGGGGGGGGGGGTTGGCTTGATCTGAATCAATGCAATTTGTACTGAGGAAGTGCACAACCGGGTGCGCTTCCTCTGCTCTTAGTACATGCACTTCTCTACTTGGATGTTACTCTGTATGCTCTCTACCCACTGTGCAGCGTGAGAGATATGCAAGTTGCTCCTCTGTGCCGGTCCTGCCAGTGCTAATTCTAACGTCACATAGTTACACTCCCATGCAGAGCCTGCAGAAAAGTCCAGATCAGAACATACAGACACTTCCACGCTGTCCTGAGAATCCTGCCTCCACCTACCAATGCTGACGTTATGCTACAACATCTGCACATTACCCATCAGAGAGAATTCCCAGCAGTGCATGGTGAGGACTAATGACCCTGCGATATGCAGATTCCATGAGCGGGGATACTTCCAGACCAGGTTTTTACTTTGACATTACTTCTGGAATTGTATGAGGTTTCACACAGTAACAGTGAGCTAGTTGCCCCTTCCCTCTTTCTCTCTCCAGCGGTCAAATGACACTTGAAAAACATAGCTATTTTATTAGAGCTGAACAGGTTACAGAACTGTATCAAGCAAAGTAGCATTCTCTTTGAGAAGCACCTGCCCTTGTAAAGAGCTGCATTAAAACTAAGATTTTCCTCTTTCAGAGAAGCTCCTGACTCCCCTCCCAGTATGGCTCCTGCCTTTTGAGGACTTGAGGCAGGAATTCTTCAGAATTGGTTTGCTCATTTCACCTGGCTGTCTCCAGATGGGGTCAAGGAACCCTTTCTCCATCGCTTCTGCCCCCAGTTCTGAAATGCCTCCCTTCTTTCCAAAGCAGGCTGGTTCTCACACTCTGCCTGAGATCTTCATTAGGTAACCATGAAACTGCCAAGTTATCGGCCCACCTTTGCCCTTCCACCTGTTTCTCAGAATTGGATGAACCTGTCTGAGCAGACTGTCATGGCCCATTCTCTGTAATCCACGTGACCTGCCCACACTTCCCCACACAAGCTGTAGCTACAAGCTCACAGGAAGTGTGGCTGTAGACCACTCACTGTCAATTCAGCTTAGCTTTGGGGCCCTGTTCTCGTCAGAAGCTTTGGTCTGTAATTTCCCACATCCCTCATCACTGGCTTTGAAGGTTAAGGCTGAGGAGAGTTGTAGGCCAGATCATCAGAGGAGCACAGGTTGCCCAACCTCTGTGTCAAAATTGAGAAAAGGCAATGGGAAACAGGATATATAAAAGTGAGTCACTCCTCAGTGACTGAGATACACACACACACACACACAAATAAGACCACCTTTTGGTCTTTCCAATGGGAACAAGCATTTTATGTGAAAAAAGGAAGATGCAGAAGATGAAAAATTCTAGAGCCCAGCTCTCTAGAAAGTGGTGCTCCACACAGGCCCAGTTTCTTACAAGGAGGCACGTTACTCCTCAAACCAGCATGCCCCTTATATGTTTCTGATGATGAGAGGTAACAGGATGTCTGTGGAAGTGGGGAGGAGCTAATCTAGCCTTCTTCCTGACAGGCTAGTTTTCTACATGGAACGAACATTTTACTTGCTTAAGTTTTTCAATGGAAGTGCATTGTGGGCACCCTTTAGATGCAGGTTTATGGCCTCAGTAAGAAGTGACCAAAGGCTGGCTTGATGGGGTCCAGGGAAAATAATCTCTGGGACTCCACCTCCTGTCAGTCAGCTGGCTATGGCAACAGTGCAGAGCAGCTGGCCATGGCCCCTCTTCAATTTTACTCTGAGTGATGCTGGAACAAGGCATCATGGGAAATGCAAAGAGTGACTAGGACTCACAGCCTGGTAGTGCTCAGAATGCTGGAACTCACAGGGTGGGCACCATCACTTGGCCAAGGCAGCTCCCCTCGAACGCTAGATGCTGGCACAGATCTGGCACCTGCTAAACAATTAAAATGTTTAAGCAATCTTGAATTTCTAAATATTTAATGCTAGCCCTCTTGGTGTGTGCAATAAGCCAACACAGTGTGGTTATACAAGCAGGAATTTCAACTGTACACTTAAATACCATTGAAGTCTAATTTTTGTGTTTGTGTGTGCATGCGTATATTAAATACTGTGCTGTTTCAGCTAAGTTCTACAAATATTGGGAATACATGGAATCGATAACTTTCCTCTTACCGTGTTTGTATCCTGTGAAATGCGTAAAGGCCGTCCAATTGATCTGTACTTTGAACAAGTTTCTTGAAGTCTTGTGACGTTGATAGATTCTGGTGTAGTTTAATTTACTCCAGAGTCACCTGTCATCTGACTTAAGACCACTGTGACTCTTGAATTGAATGGAATCAAATAGAAATTCATCTGATGCACTTTTTGAAGTCCTTGAGTAGACTGACAGTCCCTCTGTGTGGGGATGGGACTGCCTGACTCAGGGTTGACACCATTCCCACACTCCTCACCAGGACAATTTCATGACAGCAACCAGACAGCAGCCTGTCTCTGCTCTTCCTCCTCCTCTAACACAGCACCCAGAACAGGAATTCTGGCTCAAACTGAATTCTGCAGGAAAAGCTGCTTTATATATTTTTTTGAACAGAAAACAGTTGTGATACAAACACAGCCCATAGCTTTATCCCCATATCGCAGGTTTCCAGGGGACAGCAGGAGCCACTCTGGTGCTGTTACATCCATACTGGAGTCAGGGTTGAGAGACAGTGGGTTGCAAATGACTGCTTTATGTCGAACATCTAAAACATCTGTCATAACATAGTCACGTGTGTGGTTCACCTTCTTCTGGAATTTAGGTTGGAGGACTTAGTATCTTGATTTCCTTACTACTCGTGTTAGAACAACTCTTTTAGCAGTGGTTCATTTTATTGGCTGGGACAGATTATTTTTAGACACACCACACCACTAATTCTGTAAAGTTATCTCTAGGGAAGAGGAAGCTTTTTTCCCCTTTTTAATTTTAATAGCCGACCGTACAGGTTACCGAGCTGTTTTAATTAAATAAACAGAATAGCTCTGTGTTTTCCAAATATCCCACACTCTGCTGGCAGACACCCAGAAGAGCAGAAGGCACAGCAGAGACAGTCTTGACCTTTTGGTCCTCCTCTCTTTCGTTTTCCTCACGAGGCACATTCTGAGCGCACCTTGTGGAGACGTGGGGGTTGGGACTGGGAGGCTTTTGACTGCTGCAGATCCCCAGTGCCCCCCTTCCCACCCCTTCCTCCTCGTTTGCTTCATCACCTCCAACCTGGGGTGAATTCAGAGCGCCAACCTTGCGATGAGGAAGCTTCATTCAGTTTTCCCTTCCTAAGGCTCATCAGTGCCTACTGCTGAAGGGGAGACACCAATACACCCCATATTCTGTGAAATACTCTTCCGCAGAGCATAGGATTGCTCTCATAATAAACTAGTAATTTACTATACCAGTCAGTAACTGATGGACTGGACACTACTGCTTATTTTTCAGTTGTTATACTTAGTTTGAATTCCTTGCATACTGGCTGTCTATTGTTCTTGCTCTGTGTTTTCAGCCTGGAGTAAATGCAAAAATCTGGTTGGCCATTGAGCAAGTGAACTGGACAGCCATGAGAGTTATTAAATATTTCTTCAAAAAGCTGCAGTGGAAGTAAGATGAGCTCCCCTGAATCTGGAGGGGTAGTGGAAAAGGAATAAATATTAGATTTTTTAAACCTGCAATTTAATAGCACAAGATGTTCATCCCCAAAACATCCTTCTCGTGCTATTTTGTTATATTACAATGTTTCAGAATTTGGGAATTCTTCTTTTGGAGTGTTTTGTTTTTTCCAAGGCATCTTCCAGTGAGTTAAACTCTGAGATGAATCCAATCATCCCTCAATTGCTTCGCCACTTCCCTTGCTTGCTCACTACTCTCTCTCTCTCTCTAATGTGCCTACTGCGCTGGGGAGCAAATGTATTGCTGTTTCCACTCCCCTCCAACTATACGCCTACTGCACTGTAAATCACATCTCCTCCATATTCTGCAATAGTGCATCCATATATGTCTTCTCAGAAGTAAAACACATTATCTTCAGTAGTGCATATTCAGAAATAAACAGCATTGACGTCAATGGTATTTACTCTCGAGAAGGTCAACACGGAAGAGATACTGCACCTGCTTTCAAGAATGGCTTTTGGGAGGAAGGGGTCAGACTCACCCCACAGATCTGCAGGAAAGAGCACCACGGCATCCCCTTCTTCACCCCTGTTTGCTCCTTTGCACTGGGCATCGCTAGTAGAAGGCAGAGGGAAACGACTCTGTGCCCTGCACACATCCCCTTTTCAACTTTTCCTGCTTCTCCAGCAACTGCATTTGCATGTAATATAGGACCACATGTTCAACCCAGGGGAGGCTGTGCTCTATTTATTAGCACGTGCCCTGACAGTGGTAAATAGGTCTTGCATAATGCTGCCACTGTGCCACTGAATAATGGAAGCACTGCATAGTCCTCCCCAGCTCACTGCCTTTTGGTAACTACTGTATTATAGATTTCTGCTTCACCCTGCACATCTCTAGCCCAAAGAAGAAACTCTATAAGGACAGTAGCCAAGGAAATCCCCTTTTGCCTGTATGCCAGAAATTCCATATTGACCCCTAGGAAAATGTCCTGCTCAGCCTTGTCCCTTGGTCTAATCAATAGGTGACTTGCTTCTTCTGATTGTGCCTGATCACCTTGGTTGGATACTACATCCAAGGCCTTTGGTTGGCCATTTTCCCATAATGGTCTGTGTTCTGCCTGAGGCTGCAAGGTCCTCTGTGTGATAGCTGATTTAATGGTAGTTGCAGAAGCCATGACTCTTCAACCTTCATGGGCTGCCATCTGATATTTTAAAAGGGCTTTGCAGGCCTAAGCCCAAGATCCACAGTGCCCCATCAGAGCAGAGGACCCAATGCCATCATTAGGTAGGAGCAGGTGGAGGAGAGCGTCAGGATTGTCCGCAAACAGATCTGGCAATGTTGCCAGCTCCATCTAATGGAGGAAGCCTTGGTTAGTATTGCAAGAACCAGATCTCTAAATAAAATAGGGAGCTATTTTGCTAGGGTATAAGTCCTAGTAACCTCACCTGGAACAATCAGCTTGTGTGCATGAAAGATGAATTAGCATATATAATTGCAGTTGGAGGCAATAATTTTAGGCTTTCACATAAATAAAGCAAATTAGCAACAGGGTTGGATTATTTGGGCTTAAGCATCAATATAATTTCGGTTATGTTAAACAGTGTGTATATTAGGTACATATGACCTCAGTTTATGGAGCAGGGTTGCCATGAAACTATCTACTAGGTATACTTTTCAAAATATAAACCTTATAAAATGAAAATTCTCTTTGTACAGTAGTTCCAGTATCTTTTATTTTTGTAATACTTAGGTCAGCCATTCAGACTGCAGGGGGGAGTAGTGGAGACATATTTATAAAGAATTCGTATGAGAACAGCTTGACCCAAATGTAAGTTACTAAAATAGACGATATTAGCTAGAATGAAGCACATTGCATGCATGCAATCAGCATGAGCATTGTGAAGATGTCGGATCCTGTATATATATTCTGGAACATATACCTAGGTTAATTCAAGGTAAACCTTTTCCTCAAGGAAATAAATAACGATCCTTTACAAATTCTGGTGCTTTTACACATGACACAGAACAACATTCTCATAAAAACCGCTAATGCCTGTGAATGCTGGTAGACATGCCAAATCTTTGCTATTTAATTTCTACCTGCATAGAGCAAGCAAAAGAAACTGCCTATTTTTAGATCAATCTTCTGTGTAATTAATCATTGTGGCTAACAGAGTGATTACTAACACAGGCAATTCTCTCCTTTAGACCTGTAGGTCTGAGCTTCTTGTTGTAACTGGAGGGTCCTTAGCAGAGATGCAAAAATACCTTATTTCCCTGGAGGTGAGATGACTGCAAAGGTTCTGTGGGGTTATGGACATTACTGTAGGTGGCGACAGAGGAACCACAAGTGATTTCTTGTGCAACATGAAAGCAGGGAGATGGATATTCCACTCCTCTGCCCCACAGAAGTGGGCGTGAGGTCCATATGTATCTGCAACCCATGCATTTCACTGCATATGCAAGTCTCACCCTGTTTGCACAGCAGCATATTTCTGCTGTATGATCTGTAAGGTTTGCATTTGTTGCAGCCCAGATTAAATGATACGATAAACCCTCCACTGAGTAGGGTCACAGTTCAGTTAGCGCCCTTGCTCTGCTTCAATGGTTTTGAAGTTGACCAATATAAGAACGCTCCAAACTAGCTTCAGCTGTGGGTTTTCTTACTTCGTACAATTCTGAATTTTAGACAAGGTTTATGTATATACATATGTGTACATGTGGGCTCACTTCCTTGAATCCTCTTCCTTTAAAAAAGCAGCCCACCAGTCGCAGAGGCCAGTTGGATCAGACACAAATAGCATGGTCCAAATGGAGCTCAGGCCAGGTCCCAGAGCAGGCAAGCAAAGACCCAAAGGGCGAGATGATGTGGTCTATGATGTGGTCCAGGTCAAGGTCTGGAGAACAGGTCCTTGAGCAGTCAGTGGCATCCTGCTTAGCACCTTCTCTCATAGGCAAGATGCTCCAACCAAGCCTTCCATGGTTCCCCAGAGAACCTGTTTCTCCCTGCGTTGACTGGCTGCAAGTTTCTCTTTCTGCCACTGCTGAATTATCAATATAACCCTTTTACTGATCCTAGTTCTTCTGTTCAGGCAGAAGTAGCTCTCGGTGGTATCACCACTGCTGCAGATACTGTCTCTTTTAACATACAGCACCTGTGCAATTCAGACCTACATAGTGCTCGACTTGTTCAACCTGTTTGTCCAGACTTACCCATTTTGTATCTAGTAGTGTTAGAAGTGCCTGACAAGCCGATACCAAACGGAGCCTTGCTTCTCTCAGCAATATATGTCAGTGCTTGCCTTCCAATCTTCTCCTTTTCCACATCGACCAAGTTCAGATATTAATCCAAGTCTAGACTTGATGTGCCAGGAGTTGCTCAGTTCCTTGATTAAAGCCCCTGCTTCCACTGATTGAACATTATAAAGGCTAGTTAGCATTTGCGCTCTTCCATCTCTTACTCCAGAGCGGCTGCTTTTGCATGAGAAACGTGGCAGTGGCCTTCCCACCTCCAAATGGCCCCCAACCATTGTGCTCCAGGTCCAACAGCTGGTCTTCTCCATGCAGTGTTCCATTCAGGCCAGAAATCAGACATGAATCAGGAAGGCAGGAAAGGGGCTGTTCCAGGAGAGGGCTATGGGGTTCAGGAAGAAGCACAGATTTATCTTATGCTGAAAGAAGCATTACATTTCCATTTGAAGCACTGCTGCTTTGAAATAATTGTAATCCTAAGGTTAAGACACGAGGTGAATTAGGCGTGATGTGCATTCAAGAACGTTGTAGAACTGCCAGCACGGTCCCATCTACAGCACTGGGTGAGTCCCAGTGGTCTTGGTGCAGGGTGCAAATGGGAGTGAGGTGGCAATGCTACCAGTTGGAGGATCCGGCTGAGAACCTGGCAAGATTTTGGCTTACCTAGTGCATACCCCAAGATCATATTGCATTCATCATAGGTTTGCTGGCCAGTACAACACCATAAGTAAAATAAGCATAATTTAAATGTAAGCCATGGAATCTCTGTTTTGCACAAAGTAAAATGCATATATTAAATAAGATGAATAGCTGTGGTATATTCCAGAGGCCCATACTAGCAGCATGAAACAGAAAAGTCAGCCTAAGGGATTAATTCAATTTTTAGAGAAACTTGTTGGGAGCTTCATTCTAGTGACCAAAGGCAAAGGTAAGATACCAAAAATATCAGCATATTTTAGCTTAAATTTCTTATTGCCAGTCGCTAAGCCCTAGGAGATGTAGTTGAGCCTTTTAGAACAGGAAAAACAAGCACAAAAAGGCTGGGAAACTTCCAAACATTTGGGGGATAGGGTTGGGTTGGGGCCCTGTGAAGGTTGGATTTGACCCGCAGGCCTGTGTAAGACCTGTAGCTGAAAGACCTGTGGTATGAGCATCAGTTGTACCCATCAAAAGCGAAGTGTTTGAAGTACAGATAGGCAAAAACCCTTCATAAAGAAGGCCAGATGCAAATCAAAATAATACAGGTCCGTGGGGCAAAACTGAAGGCTCAAGAAAGGCATCCCAAGTATGATGTGCAAACAAAGGAAGTGGTGGCAAAAATCTTATAGTAAGTTGCTGGTTCAGTCCATAAGAAAGCTTTTTAAAAATGGTTTTCAGGAAGAGACTTGAAGGTGGAGGAGTTCAATAGACACATAATGTTCCAGATACAGAGAGAGGAAGAATAGAAAGTATGATTCATGACAAGAAACGCTGCATTGTTTCGTATTCCTTGCTTGCTGAGGAAGTTCTGTGGCAGCTTTTGGCAGAGACTTCACACGCTTTATGCTGCAAGATTTGCATAGTTATAATCATATGAGTTGCGTAGGTTGTGAACGAGAAGGCATGAGCAGGTAGTGCTGGTTACAAAGAAGGGTGGTGATCCAAATGCGAAAAGAGCACCCATTCACCTCCAAGAGCTTCATCCAACCAGATTCAAAAGCCTAGAACAGATTTCTCTTCCTTTGACTCAGTTTAGACCGCTTCTCAGGCATAAGGTCCACCCCCCCCCCCGCCGCGCCGCCCCAGACAAATGCCCACCACAAGATTTTCTGCCTCCTTACAGGCATGAAGAGGAAACATTCCAAACTACCCTTTTAAACATGAGGCCACACGGGACATGCAGGACACCCTGGTCTGGTTCATGCATAATGAAAAGCAACCATGGGTGGATTTCCCTGCGTGGATTTATTTATTTATTTATTTATGCAAGCATGCATGCATGCATGTGGTGGCGGCCACCACTTTGAATTCTTGGCACATGGTGGGGTGTATCTTAGCTTCTCATTATGTGCAAACCTGGTGAAGGTGTATTATTGGTTTGTTTGACAAGCCACCTGCAACCATCAAACAGCCCATGTCTTCTGGGTGCCATGTAACCCCCCTCTCCTAACCACCCTCACCATGTTCACACACAAAGTGACATTTCTGCGGCAAGGATTTGGGTTGGCACTGTGGCACCCCTGCCTACTGCCGGTAAGAGAGCTTGAGCCTCAGAGATGGTGCAAAGCTGGTTACTAAGACTGGGTCCACACAATAAGCCACAGTGTATGCCAAGTTGTTTCAGAATGGTTTGTCATATCATCTGAACCCAGCAAGAGGGAGGCTTCGGCATAGTTTGTCCAAAAGGGCGACACTGTCACT